>NW_028238309.1:67345641-67573900 GCF_041429995.1 Eschscholzia californica
TGGTGGCATTTTCGGGTTCTAGTTGTCGAATCCTACTGAGAACAACCTTGGTAGATTCAGGGAAATCCATTTCACATCAAAATACTGCAACTACAAAAACAAGGAATTCAAAAAAGAAAATTAGATAGAGCTGGCATGAAATGAACGCTCACAAAGAAAGGCCTCAAACAATTAACATAAATATAAGATTTATCTAGGTCACAAGATAGCAAAATCAAACAACAACACAAAATACCCAACAAAAAAAAAATCTAGACAACCTAAAAAAATTGATAGAACTCACCCATACCCAAATCCAAACCTAGAGTAAACCTATAAAAAGCTTCATATTTATGAAAGAGAGAGAAACCCTAAAAACCATACCATTTCTTCTCATCTTCCCCTACTTAACCTTTTCCCTATCATTTGTTTACCTATTCTAAACCACAATATAGCATTGAAAGCTAAAACATGCCCTAGAAAAAGGACCACAATCTACCCAAAGTACTATATCCAAATAATCTTGTAATTTATCTATTCAAAGAAAGCAATATATGACTTCATGAAGAATAAAGGAAATGATACTATAGAAAGCACTAAGGGAAGAAAAAAAACCTAAAAAAAAGATGGAAGAATCATAAACTTCAAAACAGAATCAGCACTCAAAACAATAGAAAAAACAAGCCCTAATTTCTCTATTTGACATAACTTCTCTCCTTTTCTATATCTAGAAAGGGGAAAACCCTTTTTTCAGGAAGAACAAAAGATTAGAACCAGAAACATACTATACTAAAAACATCCTTTTACCCTCCCTAAAAGAAAACCCTAGGTTAGTTTCTTTACCCAAAAGCAAATGCCTTAAAAAAAGATAGAAACTGAGCTAGAATCTGTCATGAACATCAAGGGTAAAAACACTCAACCATGGCTTCTTATAGTCAGTTTAAGGAGAGAGAGTGGATAGAAACAAAACCCTTCTGCAAAAACAAGTTTTTTCAGAACCGACTTGAATGAAGAGTTTCTCTCTCACTACTAACACAAACAAAAGCTTACCACCCAAAGAAGAAAATATAATTTTTTTGATCTACAAACCATTTTCAGAGATTTTGGAACAGACCCATATTTAGAAACAAGTTCTACTACTAGTAGAAAAAATCCCAAAATTCATTTTCATGAGATAAGAAAGAAGCAAAATAGAAGATTCTTCCATAGATATTAAAGAGAAATCTTATATACCCACCAAATCTTATAAGCTTCTTATGGTGAAACAAAAGTCAGAAGAACTAATAGAAGTCCACAAACTCCATGATTGATTACTCTGTTTTTCTCTCTCTCTCTCTCTAAAAAAGAAAACCTCTGTTTTCTTGTTTCTCTCTCTATCTATATTAAAAAGGGTGGTAGGCTTTTCAATTTCTCTGGGAACAAGGGCGCTTGTCCTTGAGTTTCAAATCAATATCAATATTTATATATAATAATTAATTTTGACCCACTATTTAATCTAATATTTATAATTAAATTAAAACAAAAACAAACCAACTCACGTTTTCTCTCTCTAGATTTTTCTTTTTAAAATATTTTGAAATCATTTCTTCTAATTTACAGGTTGTTAACTTGTTATTGATTTGTTAGAGAGAAATTAGGATTTAAAATGGAAAGGGTCTTGGTTTTACAGAGAAGATTAAACAATAATCTTACAAATCCCAAAATACCCCTAATAAAAACATTGTAATTAAAGAATAAAAAAATACATAATTTTGGAAGTTACTAAGTGGGGTTAGTGGGTGGTTTTAGAATTTTAGTTGGTTTCTATAAAAAAAAAATTGTTTTAGCTTCATAAACAATGTAATTTTAACCATTCAATAAATATAGCTTAATTACCATTTTTTCGAAGAAAAAGGTATTAATTTTCGGAACTAAGATATAGTTTATTTATGTTGTTCGAGTTCAAAAAATTAAAACTGACGAAATCAGTTGGAGAGAACTACTTAATATCCCAAGTTAATAATTCAATTCTTATAACGATAGAGTTATAATGACATATTTATATTGATGATCAATAATGAATTATATCTTATACTATAATCTTAGAACCTAATTGGGTTTAATTGAGGTTAGACAAAAGGATTGGGGTATATCCTACTAAATTTACATGTCCGGCACAATAATTACCAAATAAATTAGAAAACAAGGATTAGGGGTTAGGAGTGATTTGGAAACTAGACAAGAATTAGGGGTAGTTTAGGAAAATTGGAGGGCTCTCATGAGGAGGTAACCGGTTCAACCGGCTAAAAAAGAGGAGATGACCAAAGAAATATGGAGAGATTTTTTAGGGCTAAATGATTGGTTCCAATTTAGATCCTAATCGGAAGCAATTCGGTAGACAATTTAGAATCTTTCAACCATTGGAACCGGGAGTTTTAGTTAAGATAACTCCATCTTCCTCTTCTTTAGTTCTTTCTTGATTTGATTGCCAAACAAACCCCTACTTCTTTTCTAGTACTGTATTTGTTTTGTAAGAATTATTTATTAAATATTTAGTTTAAATAGTAATTCTTCAGTTTCTTAGTCAGCCCTAACTTCCCGATTCTTGTCCCCTACTTTGTCCACCTATACAAGTAATAGAAAGAGATTTTGATTTTGATCTCTATTTTTATATTCATATTAGGACTACACCCGGTTTTATGAAAAAATTCTGATATACTCCGTCGCGTAGACAGAAAATGTTAATTTCTAGTTAAATATCAGTTGTGCAAATCACACACGTGAATCAGGATAAAAATGCCTTTACGTATGATTTTTACATTAACCCTCAATTTGATATCGATATTAAGACTACACACTCGTTTTTTTTTTAAAAAAATTGATTTATAACTCAATGTGGACGGAAACCATTAGTTTCTGGTTTAATCGTAGTTGTGTGAATCAACTTCATCAATTCCTTCTTCTTCTTATTCTATTAATCAACTTCATAAACCACATACAATCATTCTCTTTCATCGACCCCGACCACCCCTACACAACCACCATCGCAATCTTTATCTTCACAAGCCACCATCACAACCATCATCAATCTTAAGGGCTTTAGTCAAAGATCAAAGGTGTATGCCTTCTTTGGTTGATAAGAGCTAGTTGAATTAGAGGGCAACTCATAAAAGAAATCAATTTTCATAGTTGATTAAGAAGATAATGATGACGATGGTGGTGGTGGCAGTAGTCGAAGATCGCCATGATTTCAAGACAAGCTCATTCTGGTCCATGTGTCTGAAAAGAGATTACTCCATTTTGGGATGTATAAGTTATTGATACTTTGGTCCGTATTTTTGAAAAGTTTATAAGATTCATTATCAAAAAAATCAGCAGTTTGTGAAGATTAAGATTGTGGCAATGGTTATATAGGTTGGAGAAGGTGAAGAAGGTGATGATGATGGTGGTGGCAGTCAATGAAGGGAATAGTTGTCTGTGGTTGATGAAGTTGATTAATGGAAGAAAAATGAAGAAGGTATTGAGATGAAAATTAAAATGTAAATTAGGGCATTTTTGTCCTGATTCACGTGTGTGATTCTCACGGTTGACATTTACCTAAAAGTTAACGTTTTCCGTTCACGTGAGGGTTAAATCAAAAGTTTCAAAAGAATGAGAGTGTAGTCCTGATATCGATGTAAAAGTGGGGGTCAATGTCAAAATCATATATAAGAGCATTCACATGTTTGATTCGTACCACTGACGTTTAACGAGAAGTTAACGTTTTTTGTCCACGTGAGAGTGTAAATCAAAAGTAAAAAAAAAACAGGAGTGTAGTCCTCATATCTATACAAAAGTGGAGGTCAATGTCAAAATCTCCCCAATTTTAAAGACAAATTTTGAACAAGTTATTTATTTCATCATTTTTAATGTCAGTTGTTTTAGAAAAACAAGAAAAAAAGTTATGAGAAAGACTGAAAAGCCTAAAAAACTAATTATGTATTTTGGTAAGATATTTAGTGTCAGTATACCCCAATGTTTAATGTCAGTTGTTTTAGGTAAACAAGAAAAAATTTGATGCGAAAAAAGATTGAAAAACCTAAAAATCTATTTATGCATTTTGGTACGATATTTGATTCACTATTCATTTTTCTAATCCCCGTATCACCGATCATCAAAACATAAAAATTTGTTATAAAAGATCACTATTTATTTTGAGTAATTATATCAACCCTTAAAAGGGTAATTTAGTTTTATTTGAGAGAGAAAAAGAGAACCCCGTCGACTTCATATAGAACAATTTCATCAAAAAAAAAAGAAAAACTTAATATAGAACATGTTATTGGGTGGGAGTACGCCCAATTTATTCATGTTTGAGAGTTTTTTTCCCTTTACTTATAAACAAATGTAGTGGGGACAGTGTTGGAATGAATTTATATATGTGGGGATAATCAAAGTGTCTAAATATAATATGTATATAAAATATATATGCATTTTGGATAAGATGATCACACTTGTGTGTACTTTAAGGTCCTTTAGATAGCTCCAAACTCGTTTACATTATTTTTTGTAATTAACTTCTAAACTATTCTTAGAAAACTCTTCTCCATAATCTTTTTCATAAACTAGACCATAGAAAACAAAATCATTCTGTATCCTAAACGTTTCGAAAATGTGACGGTAACAGATTTTAATCTCGAGTGTCTCAAACTCAAACAATCGTAATAATGAAAATTCTTTATATTGCACGACCAGGTTTTTTGTTGTTACAATATTTTCCTTTGTTTGAGAATATCGCAAGTTCACAACCATTAGGAAATTATAAATTTATGTTCATTAATATGTTTAAAATTAGATACTCGAAATATGTAGAGGAATATAAAAGTTTCTTTCACTCTTTAGTCAAGAAAATTATATTATTAAGGTATGTACTCCAAAATTCTAGAGGTCACAGGAGTTCAGTTTGACTTTAGGCCGTAGTTTAGTTGGGTTTTTGGATCGGTCCTGTAACAATTTAAATTTGACAGTAATTAGTTTCACCATTCTCAATAAAAATAGATTAGTAGGTAAAAGCCATAACAAGGGGTTGGAAACGGACCAGACAGGTAGTTCACGGTCACTTGCTCTTTCGGTGCGGGTTGAGCGGATAAATTCTCAATTTGTCTGTTCTGACATCTGGACAAATTGGACAGACACTTGACAACGTTTGGTTGTCTGTTGTCCATCCGAGTCCGCCTAAATTGTCGGGCAATCCAGGTACCATATCGTCATACTCGGGCACAATGTTGTTTTTTTTGCTCGAGTGTCCATAAAAGATATTGATTACTATTTCACCCAAGCAAAACCCGTAAATGTAGCCTAAACAAGAGTATTTTATCCCTCAACTCTTTTATAATTAAGAAACCCCAATCACTTTTTTCTTTATCACTAGTGATGCATGTGAGATTAAAATGGGGAGACCAAAATTTGTTTTCTAACAACAATATAACCTCACATTGTATACTCTTTGAGATGAAAGAGATACAAAGCAACATATCTTGAATACTTTTATGTCTCCAATGCATAACTCTAAACTTGTTTTATTTATTAGTGTGTCATGGTTATTTTTGTAAAGAAATAATTAGTCATTTTAAAAATATAAAAAACTTGATTTGTATTGGTCGAAATTCAAATATTGATGAGTTGACAATTAGAGATATCTAAAGAGACTTGAGATATCTCTATTTAACTTCATGCACATCATTTTAGAGATCCAAAAGACTTGAGATATCTCTATTTAACTCCATGCACATCATCTTAGAGATCCAAATTGTGTGTTGCATCAGAGAGATATTTTAAACAAAAATAAATAAATCATATGTGACACACTGACACTCAAAATTTCTAAGATTGAGATCCAAATTGTGTGTTGCATCAGAGAGATATTTTAAACAAAAAAAAAAATCATATGTTGTCACAGTGACACTCAAAATTTATTAAGATTGAGGATTGCATTGGAGATGCTCTTATACAACATTGTACATTTTTATTTTGAAGTATTGATAGTTCTGGTTTGCCCTAACAAATCTCATTCCTCCCTAATTACATAGCAAGTGCTGCTTTAAGAACACTATCTTTAAGGTGGTTTTCTCCCTATAGGTCTTCATTCATAAGACTCATCCGTTGCTATTTTGCTGGCATACAGTTTGACCTCTCAATCTCCTTATGTGTCTATTTCTTAATTTTAAACTTAGTTTAACCTTCAATTAAAGAACACAATCTGTTAGATTTGATTTAATAGGTAATTCAATAGTTCGACTTATAAGGGTTCTTAGTCAGGAAGGTTTGGTTTTTCCTAACATTAGCTAAGGAGGGTTTCAATTGTGCCCCACGAGTACTGGCAGTTTTTTCGAACGCACTGCAGATCGAATAAGCTATGTAAGTGAACATAAATTACAATCGAATTACTATTTTTTTAGTTTTATTCTTTGTGTTAGTTTATTATTTATCTACTTCAACGATCAATTTTAATAAGAAACACTTACAATTAAAAGAGGTCGTATAGGTTTCTTTCATAAAAATAAAATCTCACCAATACCAACTATTTAGATGACAACCTACTGTTAAGAAAAGTATGAACTGTTTTCCTTTAGTTTTTTTTTTTTTTTTTTTGTTGAGGATGTTTTCCTTTAGTTGGGACTCAGTTAAAAATAAAAATTTTAAAAAAGAAGAAGCTAATGTCATCAATCTTTGTTGGGTGTAGCCCAATAATACACAATAAAATAACAAAAAAGAGAATTCATGGCTGTCATGTCTTAATACTATATCCAATTCCATACAAGTCCCTTTCTTTGTTTCTACATTTTTATATGTGATATTTATTGTTTTTTTTAAGATAAATAACTAGAGCTTTACTAATTTAATTAATTAAAATGATTATCTCATTAAACAAACATCTAATATATAATAAAAATCTTAAGAATTGGTTGCACGATCTAATGCATGACGCTCTTGTGGATTCGAATACAATAGACCATTATTAATTTTTAAAATAAAAACTTTTTATTTCTCTTAAAGTTATCCATAGTTTTGAGCAACTCCAACGCATATGAGACTGGGGGTGGTGGGGGGGGGGGGGGGGGGGGTGGGGAGGGGGGGGGGGTATTGGATTGAGACTTTCGCGGACATTTGAGAGTCCGCGAAAGTCCGAGGCATTCAAATCCAAACATTTGAGAGTCCACGAAAGTCTGAGACATTCAAATCCAGACATTTGAGAGTCCACGAAAGTCTTAGGCATTCAAATCCAGACATTTGAGAGTCTATGAAAGTCCGAGGCATTCGATTGTCTTCCAAAATGTCTCAGACTTTGGTGGACTTCATAGTTTGATGGATTTTGTGAAGGATTTGGGACAATTTTGGAAGCCAAAATGTCTTTCAAAAAACAAGAGACATTTGAAGTCCATCATGTGATCAAACAACAATAATAATATTAAAATAATAAATGTCTACCAAATGTCCACCAATATTCACAAATATTCACAGATGTTTACGAAAGTCGAAAAATATATATTTGAAATGTTAGTATAAATATATTATTTCATGTGATCAAACAACAATAATAATATTAAAATAATAAATGTCTATCAAATGTCCACTAATGTCCACAAATATTCACAGATGTTTACGAAAGTCGAAAAATATATATTTGAAATGTTAGTATAAATATATTATTTCATGTGATTAAACAATAATAATAATATTAAAATAATAAATGTCTACCAAATGTCCACAAATATTCACAGATGTCTACGAAAGTCGAAAAAAATATATATTTGAAATGTTAGTATATATTTTTTGTGATTAAACAATAACATTAAATATATTATTTCATGTGATTAAACATTAATAATAATATTAAAATAATAAATGTCTACCAAATGTCCACCAATGTCCACAAATATTCACAGAGGTCTACGAAAGTCGAAAACAATATATATTTGAAATGTTAGTATAAATATATTATTTCATGTGATTAAACAATAATAATAATATTAAAATAATAAATATCTAACAAATGTCCACAAATATTCACAGATGTCTACGAAAGTCGAAAAAAAATATATATTTGAAATGTTAGTATAAATATATTATTTCATGTGATTAAACAATAATAATAATATTAAAGTAATAAATGTCCATCCCCGTGACATTTTGTCTATGGATCAAATGTCTTGAAATGTCTATAAAGTCATTTTGTCTACAAACTCAATGTCTTGAAAATGTCTATGAAGACATGTTGTCTATAAAAAGTCATCTGAAATGTTTTGAAATGTCTTGAAATGTCTACGAACCATTTTATCTATAAAAGTCTGTGAAAGTCCCAATCCACAACCCCCCCCCCCCCCCCCCCCCCTAATTCAAATTTGAGAGTCCATCCCCAACTTCCACCCTCTCCAACAGGGGAGTCCAGGGGTTGGGGGGTTTTCTTTCAGAATTCCACTTATTTCAGATTGAATAGCTTCTTATTTGAGATTGAAAAGCTTCTTATTTAATTTGATAAGCCATAAACCCTAATAATGTGAAATGATAGCTATTCTTGTTAATCAATAAAAGCATTTTAAATTGTCAAAGTTAAAAGATTACATCCTTTTCATTGCTTAGCTGCTTCACATTTATTCACCAAAAATCAAAATCATTACCTTTTAGTTTCTTTCCAACCAATATGTGGTGCACATACACAAATCTAATGTAGAGAAAGAGAAAGAAAAAGTGAAAAATAAAGAGATGTAGAAAGATTGAAAAAGTAGATGATTCTTTGCCCAATACTACTACATATATAGTACTCAATATATGTCCACACTCCATTACCTAATACCCATTATCCAATCTAAGTCATTCATGCCACTTGGGCAAGCACCACATTTGCCATGTCATCATACAAAAATTATACACTTATGACCAAAGAGAGGTGTACATGTGCAAACACAAACACGTTATGATCAGTAGTACTATTGGAACTACGATCAACATAGTACTACAAATTCTCACTGAGTATAAAAAGTTTTTTTTTTCCTAAACTTTGTTTCAACTTTAATTCTTTTTGTTCCCGTCTATTTGTCTCCACGGTTCATTATTTCTCCTGGTCAATGTGGACTCCATGATATACTCTTTTCCAATATCTAAAACTTGTCATCATCTACAAGTTAAACTCATATATTAGGACTAAATAAATATCTACAGCACTTCCTCTAGAAACTCTCCCATATTAATTTCAACAAAAATAAAAAACTCTCCCATATTGTAATTCATAAAATTAGATGCTTGCCTATACTATATGTAAATTTAGGTTCACACTAAGGAAGTTTTACAGGCACCTCCATTTTGCTAAAGACGCCACTTCCAGGTGTGAATTTCCTCCCAAAATTGTTAAACAACACAAGATGAAAATAGAATTAGAAAAGCATTCTCAAGGGAAAAAGATGGAAATTGGTTCCATCTAACCCACTTTGTCATTTTCAAACCCACCATTTTCTACAATGTACAGACCCTGTATGAATGGCTGAATGCCAAAAGTGTGTATTACACTAGAATCATGTTGGACAAGAGGCTGCGTACGGACTGGACGGGGAGCGGGGCCGGGCGTCCGTGGGTACTTATCCTTTAGGACATTGAGTGCCACAGGCTGCTGCAGACTCGGTCAGGTGAGCTGGGAATCAAGCCATCGGGTGATTAGAATCTCACACATGGTTGGTACTCTCTTGGGTCTGGTATCAAGGATGAAGGCCTAAAACATGGTTGGTATGACGGAACACAACATTTATCAGCATCAAAATGGAACCGAACCCATTCATGTACTATGGTGGAAAGGTTATCAAACGACCCTGCTCAAATGCTTGTTACACAAGTGGGCTTTTTCAAACACGGATCAGGGCGAGCTAATGAGTAAAGTAAGGGATTAAACCAAAAAAACATACCTTGTTAAAAGTTCGGCTTGATATGTTGAATGCTTATCTTCAAAATATCGCTTCTTCTTATGCTTGTATTGTTGTTGCTTCATTTCTTGTCTGTGATAATTCTAGTAGTCCCATAAAAGATCCGCTCCTTTCCTTGCGCCAACTCAAACTTGGGCATGTATATGAAGTCAAAACTCAAACGGTTCTAGAAGCAAATCTTTTTTTTTCCGAGAGAAAGAGAAGTGGGTTTTTATGAGGGAAATGGGGATGCTGAAAAGATACTCGCCATGTGCTCCAAATACTAGCTAGAGTAGTAATGGAGTTAAAAAATTCGTGGAAAGAACATAGCTAACTTTCAGAAAGTAATCGAAGATAGGGTAAGCTAAAAGTTGCATATGCAGGGATTTTGATGGGCTAAACCGAAGTGTGAAATTGCAAAAGACAGTTACGATATTATCATTCTAAATGGAGTATATCGGTTTCCATATTCAGTTTTTGTTGCATGGAACATGTGTTTACAACAACATTTTGAAAGTTCATCCAGCTCGAGCTTACAATATAAACATTTCTGGGCTACTAATAACCATCATTGTAACAGTTTTGCTAGGCGATTCCCCAATAACAAAGGGTATGTGGAAAAACATAGTTACTCAACTTTCTTACCAAGCCATGGTTTTACTGATCTTTCAGTTCAAGGGAGAAACCCTCCCAAGTATGAACGGGAGCCAACTAAAACCTCGATCTTCAACAGTTCCGCTATCTGCCAGGTCTGCAAGCTCTAGTGGTGGAGTTCGGAACAACTGTTGTTGGGATTACAAGGCTTAACTCGGTACAATGGCTAGCATGCGTCTTATTCGGGACTATATCTTGGCCTATCGACTATGCTGTTGAGAATTGTTGATGACAATGTTTTGATTCAATCTTTATCTTATTTTGACCAACCCAAACAATAAGTGAAGTATTGCAATTACTAAGAATCACATTACTGGATTTCTAAGTATGCACACACCCACAAGAAAAAAAAAGATTCATGGAAGAGCAATGTGTGCCTTTATCAACCCTTTAGACAATATTCTCTGTTCATGGAGTATTTGATTTACCTAACTTGATGTGGTGTTGGTTTGTAATTGACCCACTGCTAAACCATCAAGTAAGACCATGAATAAAACTATAGGTGAAAGAAATATTTTACTTTCTCTGGTTTGTATAAAAGTTTGTTCATACTGCATAGTAGTGAAATATAAAATGTGAGGTTTCGAAGTTTGATAATCTAACCATGACTTGTCGATCTATGATTTTTTTTAAGGTATTTCACATAAGGTGTCGAGTCTTTAATGGGTTGGATCATGTTTTGGCTAACAACTAAATACTCATATGTCGTGTTATATACCTACTATTACTGTGTCCGACCAAGCAATAGAATTATAGAAGTCCTTCAATAGTATATCGTGTGAGTGTATGTAGTAGGCATCAAGGACTTGACCTATTTGAGATGTTCATTAAGTTTCTTCTCTTATATGGGGTTGTATTATTCTAATCGATCGTATACCCCTCTGGCCCTCTCCAAAGTGAAGTATTTTGGGTTTTATCGTGATCTTCATGACCATTGTCAATGTTTAACATTATTTATGTTATAACTATTTTAATGCTACGGTATATCTATATTCTAAGGTGTCATATTGAATGCATATTGTAATAATACTTTTTTTTTTTTGTTGATGTTAAAATATGGTAATAGTACTTTAAAGAAAAAAAACACAATTATCTTGACACATTTTCTCTCATTTGTGGGTTGAATCAAAACATTGTCATCAACTCCAAAAACTATTCCACCTCCCTAGCTTCCAACTCCTTGTCTTGTCCAAGCGTACTACCAATTCCATCCCACCCGAATTCCTTCCCCTCCTCACAAAATTTTCATTAGAAAAAACCATGATCCAATCTTTTATTCCCACAAAGAACACTTCTAAACACTAAAATCCACCATCATTTGTATTTTCTCTCTCACCCTTTTCCCTCTCAAAAGTGCTTTTGCCCCCTCCTTAAATCCACCAACCTAACCCCCCCATCTATTCCTTACATTAGCTTTCCAACATTACCTTATTGGCCTTTGCTCTTGTCCTGCAGATTCTTTTGTTTTAGACCATCAACCCAATATCTATCATAGGACCCATTTAAGAGAAAGAAACAATACCCACTTCCTATATATCTTCTACAAGTTGATTCATTATTAGAACACTTCCTCTCATTAGGCTTTAGCATCTTAATTGAGAGTTCTCAAAAATGGGTAGACAAAATAATGAACAAACTATTGGTCATTCTTCCATTGCTCTTTTGCAAGAAAGGTTTAGACAATTGCAGAGAGATAAGGAGATTAGAGAAGCAAGAAAGTTACTTAGATTCTTATCAGAGTCTGAAAGAATCATTCCAACGACAATCAAACGCGACGTCGACGTGCCGTCTTCTAAGCTATTCTTCCACTCTGAGTTAACTAGTCCTCTTACACCACCAAATCAACAAGACTCACACTTCTCTAGAATTGAATCACAGAGGCAGTTTGCCAACTTCCTTGCTATTGACACCCCACAGTTGATGGGCCTATGGCCCACTAACAATAGAAGCATCATCGGTTCGTCGAGTAACTCCGGTGATGCGGAAGTTGATACATCTCTTCGACTGTAAACAGGATAAAATAAGTTTTACCTCGACCCGTTTGATATCTTCTTTATGTTGTAAGAATGGAAGTAGAGAAAAATAATCTCGCTACTGTTTATAGTTATTGTTATTATTATTACTATTGTTTTTATCATTTCTGTCTTGCTTGAGACGAACGAGGTACTTAACTTCCTTGATATTTATATTTACTTCATCAGCCCTCAATCATGTTGAGATAATTCTATATTAGTAGGGGTGAGCAGCGGTCGGTTTTTTTCGGTTTTGGTTTGAGCCGAAGCCGAACCAATAAATGGCGGTTTGACCAAATCATCGGCCGAAGTCGAGCCGATCATTCGGTCGCCCGACATGGTTTGATTCGGTTTGGTTCGGTTCGGTTGAGTTCAGTTGATCGGTTTAACCGAGCACAATTTAGAGAAAATGGTAACTAATGTTATTCATTTCATTGCATATATCGAAAATAAAAATTAAGTACCCATCTTGCTTTTCCACTATTGGATATACCGAAAATTAAAATTAAAATTTCATCGTACTTTTGCACCATTACAAACAAAAAAATAAGTAGAAGTGCGAAAGTAAAGTCAATAATGTTAAGTTACTAACTAAGAATAGGTTGTGGTACATAGAAAAACAATGAAGACTTACCTCTAAAACATTTCAATCAAGTTGAATAGGTTGTGGTTGATGAAGCCGACAACAACTACTATGAAGGATGGTGGACAATAGTATGGAAGAGTTGATTAGGTTTTCTATTTTTTTTCCTTTGTAGTTCAACACTTTCTAACTTTACAAAATTATTATTTTAGTTTTCTTTAGGGTTCGGTTGGTTCGGTTTGGGCGGTTTCTAGAAACTCAAGTCGGAGTCAAACCAGACCGATTTGAGTTTGATCGGTTTTCCGGCCGAACCAAGTCGAACGGTGATCGGTTCGGCCCAAAAATCGGTCGGTGCGGTTCGACTTGGTTTGGTTAGGCCAATTGGTTCGGTTTTTGCTCACCCCTATATATTAGTAGTGAAAGGAACATGTAGTCAATTCATATGACGGGCAAGAAAAAAACTTTAAAATAACTTCTGGCCAAATGGGCTGCCTTACAAAGGCTAAGAGGCCCTAAAGGGGTTAATAACATCCTTCAGCGTCCATATTTTCATTCTGGCATTTTTTGTAAAAAAAGTTCAACTTTACGTATAATGTCAATGCAACAGATCGACACACCAGTAAAAAACTCTGAGGTGATGTTTGTTTTTTATTTTCTTTTTCGGATTCAGTCAATTCAGATTGAGACACCCATAAAAAAATACAAACACAACCTGAGTGAGACTCGAAAAGACGTTAAGTAAATAAGCTGAATAATGGATCCACTCCACTGAACTTGCTCTTTGAGGATCCTCAAAACTACTTATATGTATGTAATAACTAATAAGCAAATAGACATTGGCTCCAACGGTCATTACAAACGTGGGTAAACAAACACACAAATTTCATCAGTTCAATACAGTAACGTCTAAAGAAGTCCGTTTTAGACATCGAAAGTAGTTAAAAGTCAACACGCTTCAGAAAAACTGGCTCCGCCGGTTGTCTCAAAATTTCTCCTTCTAAACGTCCCGCAAATTTTCGGGATTTAATAAACGGTGACCATTTATACCGTAGGATCTATCCTCGATATCCAAGTTCTTTCTTATTCGGTACTTTCATGCGGGAAACGTAAATATTTTCTCTCTCTACTTTGACCCAATTTTTACTTCAGTTGTGTTTTCAAGTTGACTAGGGCTTTTAGAGACCAATTATCTTCATTCCTCTCTCTCTCTCTCTCTCTAAAAAGGGGGAAAAGAAGATTAAGAGCGTGAAAGTTACCAAATTTTCCTCTTTCAGATCAAATTTCACTCTCAGATAGTCATATTTACAGTTTCTTCTACTTCAGTCGGCCATCTTTTGGTGTTTCTTCGCTGGATTTTCTGTTACAGGTGAGTAATTTTAATTCAATAGCTTGAAAAGTAGTTAGGGTTTGATTCCTTAGGGTTTCAGTTTGACCATGTATGTCTGTATTTTGCTTAGATCTCTGAATATATCCACGATTTCAGTTGTTTTGCTCTCTGGGTAGTTCATATTAATAATCAATTTTGAAAATTATGTTGGTTTCTACTCTTTTTGTTTGGGGTGGGGGGGATTGAAGTTGTTTATGTTTTAGGATTTTCTTAATGATGATTCTAGTTATGATGATTATGGGTTTAAATAGTTTGATTTTGGTTTCTATTTAGGAAAAATGACCTAATTTTGTGAACTTGATTCTTAATGATGATTCTAGTTTTGATGATTATGGGTTTAGATCATAGTTACCAGAAACGGGATACGCTCCTGTACGAATACGGGGTACGCTAATTAGACGTTTCCGATTCGCTAGGGGGTATAATTATTTGCAAAATTTATGCAATATATGTATATGACGTGAAACTTAAAACCGATAAAAGCAATATCCACACTTTGTAAACCCTAAATTTAGTAATAACTGCATAACCTAAAGTTGAAGCAATATTCACACTTTGTAAACCCTAAATATCATGTTTTCATTTTTTTTCTTGCAAATGGGTACGCCAGATTTAGCGATCAGATTCGCGTACCCACTCTAAAAGGGTACGATCGAACCAGATCGGAGTTCGCTCTCCAAATGACCGAATCTGGTAACTGTGGTTTAGATAGTTTGATTTTAGTTTCTATTTAGGAAAAATGACCTAATTTTGAGAACTTGATGTCAAAATTTAGAGCATGTTTACGAATTAGGTCAACTTTTGTTGTCCCCATGAGTAGAGGGAAGAAGCTCCTCCCTTGAAAGCAACCCTATTTGATGTTGTTTGGTTGGGGATTTCTGATTATGAACTAATTGGGCCTTATAGTTAGCTATTTTACTGATTAGGGTTCTATTTTGTGTTGTTTGAAGGACTAAAGAAGGTTAGTGGATAATCTTATAGTTAAACAGTAACTAATTAGTAGGAGAGATATTTAATGGGAACACCTTCAAACAACAACTTCAACCACCAATCTTCACCGAAAATGCTACCTCCTCGACAGCAGCCACGGGCTTCTGGTTTACATACGTCGTTAACCCTAGTTTCATCTGATGCCCGTGGATCCCCCGATCATCAAGAACCCTTGTCGAATTCTGAACAGGTTCATGTATCTCCATCTGAGAGTGCTAGTTCACGTGAAACATGGCCGGCGTATGATACAATTACGGGTAAGAGGATTGATAATGAAAAAGAAGGGGAAAATGATTGCCCTGAGCAGTCGGTCGTTCGTCGAGTTTCTAACTCTGATAAAGTGTCTCTTCGGGATGTTGCTAGAGAGAGAGTTGAGATAATCTTGGAGAAGATGAGTCTAGTGCCAGATGAACTTATAGAAGAGCTCAAGACTGAGCTTCGAGTCATTCTTGAAGGAACTGGCGGTTCTCATCAAAGAGAAGAGTTTCTGATGTTGCAGAAATTGGTTCATAGTAGGGAAGATTTGACGACTACAACCCTTATGATAGCTCACAGGGCACATCTTGAACTTCTGGTTGCAATAAAAACAGGAATTCAAGCATTTTTGCATCCAAATATTAGTCTGTCTCAGACTTCGCTTATTGAGGTATTTTTGTACAAGAGATGTAGAAACATAGCTTGCCAAAACCAGCTTCCAGCTGATGATTGTACCTGCGAGATATGTGCTAATCGAAATGGTTTCTGTAATCTTTGTATGTGTTCGATCTGTAACAAGTTCGATTTTGAAGTCAATACATGTCGTTGGATTGGATGTGATTCGTGTTCACATTGGACTCATACAGATTGTGCAATTCGAGAAGGGCAAGTTAGTACAGAGATGCGTGTTAAGAGTGGGTCAAGTCCGACTGAGATGCTTTTCCGTTGTCGGGCTTGTAATAGGACATCTGAGTTACTAGGATGGGTCAAAGATGTGTTCCAACACTGTGCACCCGGTTGGGAGCGGGAAGCTCTAATGAGGGAGCTTGATATCGTGAGTAGGATCTTCCGCGGAAGTGAAGATCCTAGGGAAAGAAAGTTATTTTGGAAGTGCGAAGAACTTATAGACAAGATGAAGACTGGAGTTTCGGAGTCGATCGCTTCCAGATTGATGATATTGCTATTCCAAGGTTTGTATCCTCTTTCTCTTAGTATTTCATTCTCCCCTTTTGCCGATATTGATTCTCTTCTTTTGCGTCGTCTTATTAGAGCTTGAGATAGACTCGTCAAAGAGCATAGAAACAGATGAAGGAGGGCATTTAGTTGCCCCACAGGAAGCGTGCAACCGAATTGCAGAAGTAGTGAGAGAAACTATTAGGAAAATGGAAATGGTAGCGGAAGAGAAAATGAGAATGTTCAAGAAAGCCCGTCTCGCTGTTGATGCATGTGATCGAGAACTTGAAGAAAAAGCCAAGGAAGTAGCAGAACTAAAGATGGAGAAGCAGAGAAAGAAACAGCAAATTGATGAGCTAGAAAGCATTGTGAGGCTGAAACAAGCTGAATCCGATATGTTTCAAGTTAAGGCAACTGAAGCTAAGGAAGAAGCAGAGAGGCTCCAAAGGATTTTGCTAGCGAAGTCCGGCAAATCCGAGGACTACGCGAGTAGGTATCTAAAACAACGGTTGAATGAAGCGGAGCTCGAAAAACAGTATCTTTTTGAGAAGATAAAGCTTCAAGAGAGTTCATCTAGAGCAGCAGCAGCAGCAGCAGCACAGAACAGTGGAGGGACGGATCCTTCGAATTTGTTGATGATGAGCAAGTACAAAGACTATCTAAAGAACGTTTAGGAAGCTCCAAAAACTTCCATGGACCTCTAAAACGGTGATATTTTCGATCCTTTGTGTTAATTATTATAATATGAAACTTGATTCCTGCAAGAGTTTTTCTTTGCCGATAAACGAAGTACTGCAGTGGAGTAACTAATGTCAGAAAGAAAAGATCCATCTACTCTTCCTTATTGCAATTTTGCATGGCGATCTAAGAAATATATGGATTGATATAGTATATCTTGATGAGCAAGGACAGTGGGTATCCTTATATCCACCAATAGACATTTGACTCGTCGATAACAAATATTTTAGAGACTTGCTCGAGTTAATTTATACTTCGAATCAGATTCTAAACATAACATTGCAAATCTAGATATAGAAGGTGGACAAACTTTTCTTGTCTAGGTTTAAAACTTCTATTCAAGGTCAATAATGTTGAAATGCCTTGTTTTAGTCTAACCAAAATCCAACAGATTGTTGATAGAACTGGGGCAAGAAGAGAGAGAATGAGAAAAGTTTGACAATGATATCCATTGTTACTTTTTTTTCTCTCTCTTTTTCTTTTCCTTGATGAAAATGTATTATAGAGTAGTTTTTAATTTGTCAAAGCGGGCTGAAAAATGACTCATTAACAAATTGTAGACACATATAGAAATTAAATGGTTAAAAACACTTCTTTCTTATCGAAAGAAAAAAAGAATAAATTTCCAGTTGACCTCCTGGATGTAACCAACTAACGTTTGGCACTCGATCGCCACATGTAAACATATTTCAAGTTTGTCGATTTTCTTTTGGCCCCTTTAATTATAGTTCTTTTTTTACGTTACTAAGATACAATGTGCACAAACATAAAGTTTTCTTATTCGGAGTTGTATGGCTTGCTTTAGTTTTACAAAAGCTTTTGTTGATGCAGTGAATTAATGGGTAACAATCGCGATACTATGCCCGCCCAGTCTCGTGTGAATCTCGGTCAGGTGACGTGGCCGGACCAGATTTAAAGAGAGTATTTCACTTTCTCTCTCTAAATCTGGTCCGGTCACATCACCCGACAAGATTCATTCGGGAGAGTGGTCGGGTATAACATCATTAGTCACTGGGTAAAATAAAAGAATGAGTAGGAAAAGAAACGAAATAGACAACTAACAAGTTAAAAAATATCAAACTGGTCGCATTTTGGGGGTCAAATAGTAACTAACATGTGTTGCATGAATAAGGTGAAAATGTGCCATTTCTTTTGTTTTAGAATGAACTCGGTCATTACATTTGAACGACATTGATACATCGGGATTAATATGCAATACAATAATACATGAATTTGGATAAGCACATAACTGCCCGTTAAAACATCTTGGACCCTAAGTTATATAAAGACTTTTAAGGTCATCTTAAGGAACCTGTAAGTCCATCTACCTACCACAACTTTATTTACTGTCTGAAGTAAATGGAATAAATTTTGGTGATAAAATCGCTTCCAGCGAAATTCGATCTCAGGACCTCATGCACTTAAGAGAGATCTCCAACTACATCAAAAGGTGGTGGACGAAACCATGTGGCTTAATTATGTATTGATTGTGGTACTTTTGTTAATACTACAAATTACCTAACTTAACCCGTTAAGACATCTTGGACCCTAAGTTATATAAAGACTTTTATGGTCATCCTGAGGAACCTGCAAGTCCATGGAATAAATTTAGGTGATAAAACCGTTTTCACCGAAATTTGATCCCAAGACCTTATGCACTTAAGAGAGATGTCCAGCTACATCAAATGGTGGTGGACGAAACCATGTGACTTTATTATGTATTAATTGTGGTACTTTTGTTAAGGGTGGTGGACGAAACCAATTACCTAACTTAACCCCCTCTCCCCTCTCTCTCTAGGCTATTGTCATATGCAATAGAACTCTGCATAGTTCCATCACAATCACTAGCTTTTAAAGTGAAAGTATACTACATGGTGCACCAAAAGTTAAGTTGTGATATAGACATTTCTAGCTTTCCGAAACAACCTCATGTTTGTAGTTTAGTTGGTTCTGATTTGGATTTGGTCCCACAAAATAGTAGTAGTTTGAGTCTTGCCGCACCGACTACTGTAGGATTTTCCACCCAACCTATTTATTTGAGCTTAATTGTGTTTTAGTATCTAATTTTTGACCCATTGGCTATTTCGTTTTTGTAACAGTTGGACAGTCCGTTTTCGCCACAAGTTTTTTTTCCAAAAAAATTCTCATATCGTATTATTACAATGTTATTTTTCTACCTCATCATTTTTCGCTCATCTACATCACCCTCACTCCACATCATCAAGCCATCTTCACCCTCCACTGCACATCTTGTTCTTCTTCTACTTCAAGATTACTCGTAGGAGGTTGCCAACCGACAACTTTATTCGACGACTTTCAAAAAACTTTCTCTTCTTCTCCCACATTGCCATAATCAACACTTTCTTACTCTCCCGATCTCTTTCACTTCTAGTCTATCTCTCTCTAAGTTCCCCTTGCAGGTAGGAACCTCGACAAAGAAAAATTAAAGCTCCTTCGCGACCTCCTACTGACGACCGTGAAAAAGGAAAAGAAATGAGGGTGGAGGGAGGTGAGGCGGAGGAAGGTGGGGATTTAATGATGCGGAGTAAGAGGACGTGTGGAATGGGCCAAAACAAACTGCTACATACTTGCGAATGGTCAGTTAGTCAAAAATTGAAGGTCAAACACAAAAGAGTTTTTTAATATATGACCCTCATTTATTTAACTATATTAGGACTACACCCCTAAAAACATTTTCGTTTAGGCGTTAACCCCCTAAGTCCATTTTCCCGTCAAATAATCTTTATGTGAGGGGTGTGCGAGTCACATGTTCGATCTCGGACTAAAATACCGTCGTCCTAATCCCACGGTTAGAACATTTTTGGCATGTGTCCCTCATTTATTTTGTTATATTAGGAGTACACCCCCGACCAAAATACCACTTGGAGCTTCACGACCACCTATTTCTTAAGTATCTTCTTCCTCTCAGCCATCAACTTCACAACCTACAGTAAATAGGGAAGGTTGTCTTACCAACTTTGGGAGGAAACCAACTAGACCTATTGGTCAGGTGCTTAGGTCATCCAAGAACATGATGGATACTTGAGAAATAGGTGGTTGTGGAGTTTCAAGTGGTATTTTGGTCGGGGGTGTAGTCCTAATAGAGCTAAATAAATGCGAATTATATACAAAAATGTTTCTAACCGTGGGATTAGGAAGAGGGTATTTTAGTCCGAGATCGAGCATGTGAGTCGCTCGCCCTTCACATAACGACTATTTGACGGGAAAATAGGCTTTGAAGATTAACGCCTAAACGAAAATATTTTTAAGAGTGTAGTCCCAATGTAACTAAATAAATTGGAGGTCATATACTAAGAAAAACCAACACAAAACTTATCATTTATTTTACTCCCTTGTGAATGTATAACCCATTTTCAAAATATGTGGGGGCAAGACTCTACAAGAAAAAAAAAATGTTAGGAAACAAATGGTTTTTATGAGAGAGCTTCATTCTTTTCTAACAATGTAAAATCATTAATATATGTCAAATATAACTTTTCTCTTTACTATGTTACTGTTGTACTTTTTTTTACGTTTCAATTCATATAAATCAACTTTTACTATTATCTAATTTTTACCATCTTATGTTGTAAATCGTTTGATAAAAAAATTGTTATAATTTATATTTTCTTAAAGAAGATTGTACTTTGATCTGCATTAAAAATATCACTTTATGCAGGGGCAGTGTTTTAACATGAAGCAATTTAGAGAAAGATTCCATACTAGTTCAATTATTGGACCCTCTTTGGGCCATTTGTGTTGTCCCTGCACCAAATCTAGGGCATCTTTTGTATAGTTTTTTTAATTTAGGGTTTACAGTTTGATTCTCCATCATGAAAGCCATGTTCTTATTCACTCCCAACCCTAGTTTCTTTTTCACAAGTTACCTTATAATTTTATATCATTATTTTTATTTGTAATTTAAACAAAAAATATTAATTTTTGAAATATAATGCCCTAATAGATAGGTTTTGAACAACATAACATCTATTTTTTTTTTTTCTCGTGTGAGTTATCTTTGATGTATAAAAATTGAAAGAATACAACAGCAAAAATAAATTTGTAAAATTTCACACTAGGGTAGGTCATGGCTAAGTGAGGACACTATTGTACATGTGTGAGGACTACGGTGTAGTTGCATACTCTGACGAGTTGGATTGATCGTGTGTTTTCACCCTCGTGGAGCGCCAATAACAAATTCCGTACGTACGTGTGGATTTAGCCTGAGTTGTCTATCTAAATCGGTTACAATAACGATAATGCTAAGACTTAGAGCGTCACAAGATAAATTTCCTAGTTGTGTGAGTCCTTAGGTTCTTATTCGAGATCAAATGATTGACAAGTTTACCATGTAATTAAACAAATTCTCTACCTCATCCACAGATGGTCTCAAAATATCGAATACCCTACCAAAACAATTGGTACCCTACCAAAAAGCGGATAGTTAATATTTCTATTCATATTTAATAGATGTCGTACGAGGCTATGGCAGAAAGTAAATGTTTATACACGAGATCAGAGTGTTGTTTATGTTTAGCTTTTATATGGTATGATTACTAAGAGAATTATGTTGGGAGAGTGATGACTTAATATTTCACTAAAACATTATTTTGACCAATTTCAATGGATATAGACAAAATTATGTAAGACGGTGAGACAAATTATGATTATATAGACTTATTGTTTAGAGATTAACAAAAGAAAAATCTTCTATTTAAGGGCATTACGTATGATATTTAAGTAGTGTGGTCTACTCTAACTCAGTAGATTAAGAATTGATTTGTTAATTAAAGTACGTTCTACAGTTTTATATTTAATAGATGTCGTACGAGGCTATGACAAATGCACATAATTAACAAATAATTCGGGGATATTGTCATTACTTTATGAAATACGTTCTATAGTTTCATGTATAAATCGGGAGATTATTTAGTAGCAGTAGTAGAACGTATTTCATAAAGTAATGACAATATCCTCAAATTATTTGCCAATTAAGTGCATTTGTCATTTCCAAATTTGTTGTTCTCATTTATCAAGTTCTCCGGACCAAATATGGAGTATACAATCTAATTTTACTAAAAAAACAGTAAATGTCTCATATAGGTCGGCCATCTCGAACTTAGAGCAGCTTTCGCTATAAAATAATTCGACTCTCGTGATTATTATTCCTAAATTGATATGCAACTCAGTAATAGTGTATTAACGTAATGCAAAGAAGTATTAAGTACTGACTTTGTACGTAGTATATTATTTGAAAATTTTTAACTTTCAAACAGTCATTTTCCATATGACTTATGAAACTTGTATCGCATCATGTGATACTTTCCAAGATGTCTATGATCAATACTGAATTTTGTTTCAACCAATAATTTATTGTATAATGTTTACCAAAATATGTGACGGTAAACCATATTTCAAGGCGCCAACCAAATTTCAAGGAGTGTAAACTGGGCGCTAACATAACTTATGATTGGCGATTTTAGTCCTTCACTCAGCCTCAGCCCTCAAGCCCTCAAATGGTGATTGCTAAAGAACTTGATCCTTCCACCATAATACACGTGTGATCTTATTGAATCTTACACTGAGATCATCACACTGGATAAAATAACATACCACGACAAATTATGGGAACTATATCATATCTTATGGTTAGATATTAGGGTGATGATGCTTACTTACACTATTTAACACTAGTTGTACTGTAGATGGAAACTTCACAGTTAAATTAAACCGTATAATTTCTCTAAATCTCCAAAATACCCTTTTAAAAGTTGACATTTTTAACCTTATGACAACATGAATTGACAACTAAAGATGACATTGACAAAATGCTTCCAAACTTACTTGTCATATGTTAGAGCATTGGGTTTTGGTGTTGTACTTTGCTACACACTAGTTCCAATGCACATGATCTATTTTATGTGGGTTTAATCTCAATCGTCAAAAATTCAACTTCTGAAATTTTTGTCTAAATATTGGAAAAGAAGTTGATCTTCTATATTTTTTTTTTTGGTTAAAAGTTTATCTTGTATACTTGTCATGAAATAGGAGATGCGTGGTAAAAAATTCGTCTTTTATCTGTTTTGTTTGTACGTAAAGATGCTCTATATTCTTTAGTGAAATATTTTGTACTAGGAAATAATATACGTGACATTATGGCAACACCGGGGAAATGAAATTAAAGATGAGGGAGGGCCGGTTTTGAGTTGAGTTAAAAGATAAAAATATTTTATCATTCAACTATATCACACACACATTAAAAAAAAAATTGTGTGAAACTAAAACCACTAATCATTGTTTCAACAAAAAAAAAACTAAAACCACTAACCATGTTGTTAAATAAACTTTTAGTTGAAACCCTAATTATTACGCAACTTTAGAATTGTATGGTACGAAATTTAACTTTTATCTACTTTGTTTGTACGTAAAGGTGTATTATGTGCTTTCATATTCTTTAGAAATACACACCTATTTTGTAGTAAGAGAAGCAAGGTACGTGGAGTCGGTTTTTGAGTTAGGTATGAATGTATGATTTATAAAAAAAAAAGAGAAAAATATTGTTTCATTCAACTCGACCGTCATAACGATTTATAAAATAGGTGTATTATGTGCTTCATATTCTTTAGAAAAACACACCTATTTTGTAGTAAGAGAAGTAAGGTACATGGCCGCTTTAGAGAAATAAAACTAAAGTTGAGGGATGAGTCGGTTTTTGAGTTAGGTATGATTTATAAAAAAAAAAAAAAAAGGAGAAAAATATTGTTTCATTCAACTCGACCGTCATAACGATTTATAAATTAGAGATGTATACATTATGAAATTCGATTATTGTTTGCTTTGTTTGTACATAAAGAAGCAACTTGTGTATTGAGAAGACACATATATTGTATTGAGAAGTAAGGTGACAACTATAGAGGAATGAAAGTGAAGTAAAGTGACGGGACGGTTTTGAGCTGAGTATGATTCATAACCGGAAAGAGAAAAGTAATGTTTCTTTCAACTCGACCATCGTAGGTATCACAAGTGTTTTATGTGAAACTGAAGCACAAACCACGTCGTTAAAGAAACTTCTAGCTAAACTCTCGCATTGTCATGATTTGGTCATACGATGTCTTTATCGTCGATAATGAATGATCAGATTACTCTGTGTAATATACAATTGATAATTTTTTAAACATTATCTGTCGGAAACATATTCTTTCATGCATTATCAAAACTAGACCATACAAACATGTTGGTGTTGTCGATAATGAACTATCAGAATACCGTGTGTCTTCGATAAAAGACGAGTAAACCTAGTATTATTGGGATTTTTTCTTACAAGCTTTATATATTTTGTTGTTATATGATAGTACAAGATGGACCAATGGGTAATTAAGGTTTAGGGTCCACAAAAAGTGACAGAACCCATCTTCTTCTGCCCAATTCACAAGCACCCCCCATGACCATGAAAATACAAAAGTATAAATTCAGTTGCAGAATCATTAGCTGTTTTGTGGGTCCTACTTTTCCCAGATTGCTGTCGAAAATCCAATGGTTGAAACTGTCCAACGTTAGATCAATACAAACTCCCAATCTTAAAGTATTATTTTTAAAACAAACGTACGGAAAAAGGATTTTGTGTCAAATATCTTAACTAACGTGGTATTTCTTTCAACAGAAGAAATAAAAAATAAAATCTAAGGTGGTGTTTGTGTCTTGGTTTAGAGTCCATGGGTATATAGACCAAAATTAATTTGATAATAGGTCTATAGACCATTCTTCTTAGATTATGGATTTTTGGTCCTTTTACAAGAAGGGTATAAAGTATGGCTAATTTATTGGGTAATACCAAATGTATCCCAAATCAAAAAACCCCGGGATTTTTGAATTTACGAGGGTTTTAGGAAACTTTCCCAAAACCCGTGGGCGTGATTTGTGGGGGATCTTTATTCAGCCATAACAGATTGGATACCAATCTTCATAAAGACACTTTCTCTCTCTAAACCTACTTCATTTGGGATTTCAATCGGTTTAATGTACCTTGATTTTAGGATAAATTTAGGAAAAAACGGTTAGATTCTCACGAAAATTTCTCTCTCTTCTATAATCTGTTTAGAAACAAAATCTAAACTTTCCCAAATCAATTTTCTCTCTCTTCTTTACAGATTTAATATGGAGATTTATTAGCCAAAAATATGGAGATTTATTAGAAAAAAAAAAGATAGAAACAAATCATAATTTCTCTCTCCTCTAAACAGATTTGGAAATCAAATTTTCTCTTTTCTATTATCTGAATCAATCTAGGATCAATTTAGCGTGATTTGGGGGTTAATATACAAAACATATATATATATCACTTTCTCTCACTTAACTTTCAGTCTTGGAAATAGTATATTTTTCTGGGAACATTAAAGCAGCATTTGTTTTCGTTTTTACTCATACATAAATACAAATCGAATACAAATTATGAAACAAATACGTAAATTATGTATTATTTATGACGAATAAACCATCATTAGTCAAGTATACAACGTAATTTATCAAATGTATTTGGGTCTTGTTCAGTAAATTACACATACTTTCTATTACATAACACATAATTTCTTTTACATTACACATCGTTTACATTCTGTTACCAAAAAATCGTTTACACTATATTGTCGAAGAGCATATGTAGTCTTGAGCAGGACAAACAACATTTACACTATATTGTCGAAGAGCATATCCAAATGAGTTTGCACCACCAGGAAACAAATGACCAACTTCAGTAGCAAATTCCATAAGTAACAACAAAACTGCAAAAAGAAAACATATACATTTGTTAACAAAACAAACAATTTACTAGAAACGACATGTATAATGGAATAAATTATGCATACTGTTTGTTAAACTTCATAATGTGTTAGAAGACAAACATAACGTTAGTTCGAATCACAAGGTCACTGTTATGTGAAAAAATATGTATAATGTGCAATAAATTACATATAATTTTTGGAACATTTATTGTACTATAAACGGCAACTGTTTTGTGAAAAAAGTACGCGTAAAGTACATGTACTTTATATCCAGAGAAAACAATGAATCTGAATATACCGCAAATCTGAGTCCGTCAGTGAAGATGAATCTGATCTGAAAAAAACTTCAGTAATGATTAAACGAAAATCTTAAGATACATACCACGAAAATTGAAAGATATAGAACATACCTAGATTCAATAAAACATTAAATATGATATAAAGATCAAAGATTTCATTATTGATATTAAAATTTTAGAGAGAGAGAGAGAAGTTTAGACTTCCATTTCAGATCTATCAAAGATGGAAATATATATTATGAGAAAGATCTACAATTGAATCGTTTTTTCAGAAATAATACATAACAATTTGATACAGTTTAAAAAATTAATTATTAGATCTTAAAAATGAATCTAAATACAAAACAGTAATATCAAATACATGAAAACAAAAACGAAATCTTACAAATGAATGTTCTCATTATGATTTTAGCAAAAATAATTACCTTCAAGAATTGATCTTCGATAAGTTTAATGGAGATGAATGTAGAGTTCTGATGTTAATAGTGGTTAAACAACTAGGTTAATGTTCTTGAAAATGAGATATACTATATTACGGTTACATATTAGATTTGTTAATATTTCTTTCATTATAATTCTGATTGGAGAGAGAAAGATGGAGACAATTAAGGAAATGATATATACATGATTATTTTGGCAAAAACGGTTACAAAATATATGGAAAGGTTATAATAGGTATTAATAAGGATTAAATATTATAGAGATTTGATATTTCTCTCGAGATGAATACAAATGGACTAGATCTCTTTTATGATGATTAATTTGGTTTTTAAATCCTTTTTAGGATTATAGAGGATTAAATCTCCTATTAGGACCCTATTTTTGGTCTATAGACTCAAAAATTACTTGGTTTATTCAAATAAAACCATTCATTTTTTTTGTTGAGAGAAATAAAACCATTCGTTTAGGCTAGCGAGATGGAAACAAACAACCTAAAATGTAACTCAAGTTGTTTCCCTAACTTCAAATTAGATTTAAAATTCGACTCAAAATAATAAAAAAGATAACATAAAATTTTGTTTATAAGCAGATTAAAGGTGTGACCCATTACAAATAAAACTAGAGGAAAACAAAATTAAATTCAACAAGAAAATGCACTTGGTCTTAGTAGCCCCACGGATTCCTCGAAATCACTGCCCCTCTCATATATAACATAGAGTTCACGTAACACAAAAAATAAATATATTTGCAACAATTTTATATTATATTAATTGCTACATATTTAGTTAGGACAAACTAAATGAGTCTTTTTTTTTTTTTTTGTTGAGCAAACTAAATGAGTCTTAGATGTATTTAAAATTGAACAAGTAAATTACAAAAGTTCATAATCTTACGTATGTAAATTATGAAGTAATAAATGTCTACCAAATGTTTATCAATGTCCACAAATATTCATAGATGTCTACGAAAGTCGAAAGATTTATTTTAAAAATGTTCATACAAATATATTATTTCGTGTGATTAAACAATAATAATAATATTAAAATAATAAATGTCTACCAAATGTCCATCAATGTCCACAAATATTCACAGATGTCTACGAAAGTCGAAAAATATATATTTGAAATGTTTATACAAATATATTATTTAATGTGATTAAACAATAATAATGATATTAAAATAACAAATGTCCATCAATGTCCACAAATATTCACAGATTTCTACGAAAGTCGAAAAATATATTTTGAAATGTTAGTACAAATATATCATTTTATGTGATTAAACAATCCCAAAATTATTCGATTTTTGGTTGTAAATTTAAGAAGAATCATCACAGAGTCCCAACTTAATCAGTTTCTTGTTGGTTAACAAGATTACAGTTAGATTTTAGCGTCTCACTAGCTTATATTTTCCAAAATCAAATAATTATTCACATCTATATGATGTTCAACAAAAAAAAAAAGTATGAGTTAGAATAACATTGTTCACAGAGGATAGGGATTCCACACATAAAGGAATGTGCATATTGTACCATAAGATTAAAGATGGTTCTTCTCATTGTATGGTTGTGTTGATGATATTGGTCCTTAGGCTTACTTTGAAGGTACAAGCATTAGTGTCCTTCATTGCCCACTAACCTAGACAAAACTTCTCAACTAGACCTGCAATTTACTTTTACATTAACTTTCATGTGGTTTCATTTCACCAAGGAAATGTATTTCATATCTTTTTGATTTATTTGATAAGACCAAAGTGACCACACGATACATCACTTCAATGTTTATTTATTATTGGTCATAATTTTCTTTAAATGTATGTCTTGACAATTCCCACTTCTAAAGCATAGATAATGGTTTACATTATTGGTGATTTGAACTTTGGGTGTATTTAGTACTAGGAGTGTGGGTCACTCTACTTTTCCTCTTTCTCGAGGTGTAAGGTTAGAAATTTCCCACAATAAACCCACTAGTTACTACCAACACATGAAGTTCAAAACACCAACTATTTAATGAAGAGATCTCACATAGAAAAGTTGAACCGATCTACTCAACCAAATGGAAATGATGCTATCTGCTTTTCCGCATTGTAAAAACTAATGTTGTATGTAGATCGCATATACATTTGCTAGATCAATATTGAAAAGATCCACAAGTAAAGTATATCAACTATTCATTTCTGTTTGTTGTTTACTTCGTCTCTTCTGCCGATAGAAATGAAGTCTATCTAACAACTTTAAAATCTACTTAATGTTTAATACTACATATCTTCCATAGAAATGAAGTCTATCGAATAACTAATACATCACTTAATTTTCTAGTACTACAAAACTCTGTCCACATAAAGGAGATAAACCAAGTTTATAAGAATTACGTTGATTAACGACTTCCCCACTAATATAAGTTCTCATGCAGATTTCCTTCATATACAAGAAAAAGCATGAAAACCAACAAGACCATAATAGAAGAAAAATAAACTTTATGGTGACTACTTTATTAGAGTCAATTCTAATTAGTATGTATGTATCCATCTTTACTAAAGTTCTATCAATTAACAAAATTGAACCAAGATATAACCATGTAAGATTTCATCCAACAATATTGGGTGCTATCTTTTTTCCTTTCCCTCTAACTTTATTTCTTTTCACCTTTTAAGTTGTAAGGAAGTGAGGTTGATGCTTATAAGATTGTGGGTGGGGGGGCACCTGAGGAAACACTCATATTATAAGAATTATATGGTCCATCATATATTGATGTGATGACTTTTCTATAGTGCATGCACCATATATATTTGGAGGAACTTAAACCAATTGTGTGAGGAGTGAGAGAGGGATGTTTGGTCTAGTTCTTTTGGTGTGGGGGTCCGGGGAGAATATAAGCAATAGTAAGGCATAGATAATATCTTTTTTTTAGGAAGCAAATCATGTATACATATATTTGTTTTATTGAATTCATTGTCTATATTGGGATTTTTTGAAAGCAAATTTCAAAAATATTGATAAACAGGATGTGATGGAAATATCCTACATTAGTATAAATAGACCAAGTGGATGTCTGTCTACACACTTCTCACATATGTAATGTGATGGGATTGAAAAATGTTCGAAAAGAAAGGATTGGGGAAAATACATAATGAGACCAACATTGTTTGTTATAATAAGCAACAGAGCAATTGTAATTGTTGTTATAAGATGTATACAAACATGGCGAATAACCGAAAGAACAAGCATCTTTTCTAGGCATAAGGCATTAAAGACATTTCGAAGACACCTTGACCCAAACCTTCGAGAAATATTTAGAAGAGACTACTAGGATTAAGGGTTTGCACTATTAGTGGACCCTAATTGCGTGGACGTCTTCAAAGCAATCTAGTAAGGGCGTCTGTGTTGTTTGATCTCCGTCTTCCCCTAAAGAGCATCATGTGAAAATGTCTTAATCTCATTTAAGTAGTTATGGACATAACGGATATATTCTCTATATGCTTCTATCGTATTCCCTGTCCGCGTGCTTGTGCTTTTGATATGCCCCATTACCTGGTCTTTATAGTACCCAAAAATATTCTTCCCTTTTATAAGAAATGGACTGCCATGGTATGCTATAAGGTTATTAACACTTCGAACGCACAATAACAAGCTACCATCTCAAGCTTATTAACACTTTAACCGCAATATAACAAGCTACCATCGCTCACCAAGCAGAATGTGCATGTCGAGAGCAATATATTACCAACTAACTTGACTGAACTTCATACTGTTGCTCGTCGATTAATCACTAGTATTTTTTTGTGCACGTGAAATAAACTCGGTTTATTATATTCTAATCATGGAAGGTAACAAATAATTAAACATGTATTGTTTTGTGCTCAAAAGCAAAAAAGCAAGATAGAGAGACATAAACAAACTCTAGATAGATAGATAGATAGAGAGAGATAGATGGCTTAAAGTCTTAAACATATGAAAAAGTATGTTTTGTTGCTCTAGAGGTTTCATTATTTTTATTTTCTTTCCTTAAAACCTATAAAGATGATGTGATAATGATGTAGCCTTCCTTATACACTCAAAACAAAAGCTCCCACTCCATTGAACCTTAACCCTAGAGAGAGAAAGATTTAGAAAGAGAAAGAGAGATATAGAGAGAGGGGGGCCAGGGGGGCATCTTTATATCTCACAAAGTGACCATTATTTCCAGTTGGGTAATCAAAAAACACAATGGGTATTCATCCAAAACTTATTTAAAGACACTTTTGATTTGTCTCGAGTTGAAAAGATTTGGGGTGTTCTTGATCAGCCTTCTATTACACAGAAGTTTAGAGAGAGAAAGAACAATGAAATAAGTAAAAAAGCAGAACTTCTCTGTTTTTTTATTTTACAGCTATATATTACTTCATTGACAGACTTGATCAATTGATTTTACCTCCACAAAAAGTATAAGTTTGATGGTTCTTTCCATCTTGACAGATAATTGTAGAGAAGAGAATGGAAAAAATTTAAAGCTTTCTTATCCATTCTGATCAATAATTCTTATTTGGGTAATTCATTTTTTCAACTTTCTTTCACCCATTTAACTCTTTGCATGAGATTGCCATGTGGGTTTTCCTATAAACTCTGATCTTGTTGAGACCATCTTCCATCACTTGTTTCTCTCTCAACCTTCTTCCTTAACTCTCTCTCTTCTTCTTCTTGAGAACATTTTGAGTGTGGGTTTTAAAGTGAGTGTGAGAATGGCTTTGAAGTTCTTACAAGTTGAGAAACTTCTTGAGGGTTTTAACAATGGTGTTGGTTGGGTATGGAAAAAGAAACTTCTTTTCTTGTTGATTTTGAGTGGCTTCATTTGGTTAGGGTTGATCAGTATCCACTGTCACTCTCCAAAGTCTAAAATTTCAGACTTTTGTAGTGAGAAAGTTGAAAACTTTCATGAGAACTATAATGCTTACAAGAACCAAGCTCATGAGAGGATCATACCAAATCAGGTCCTATTATAAACCCTAGCTACTTTGATGTTTACTAGTACTTTCTTTTTATTTAAAAAGCTTTTTCATCATTTGGGTATGTTTTTGTTCAAATGGGTTTGTTCATTTAATCAAGAAAAACTCACTTAATCAGGAAATACCCATTTGTTTCTTTCTTTGGAAATTTGCTACTTTTTACCTTCATTTCATGTTTGCCATTATGAGTCCTTCATTTTTCACTGTCTTTACTGTTTGATTGTTTTCTTACACTTCTTTTACACTTAATATTACTATCAAAATGTTGTTTAGACTCTTTAGTAGAGTAATGGGTTCAGTACTTAGTAATTTTTAACTTAACTCCATTACCAACAAGATTAAAAAAACTTCATTAATATATTTCTTACTGTCTGGCAGAAGGAAGAAGTGATAATAGAATGTGGGACTAAACAAGATGTTTGTCCAGTGAAAGAAAATATTGGAACTCTTGATGGGTATGGTGATGAATATATGGAAGCCAACTCCCAATGCTTTGAAAAGGTAAACAAAATCATTTCATATTCCATTCGGCTTTTACGAGTTTTAGTTTTCGATTATTTATTTACTATCTCTAATTAAGGCATCTTTCACATAAGATGATCTTGTTTAAGTGAAAAAAGTAGACCAACCCAACTCTCAAAATATGAAATTTGTTTTTGTAGTATTAGCTTAGATTATTTTATGTCGATTCGTTGTTCTGATAGGTAGAAAGATACTGAAACTTGCTGTTCTTTTTTACTCTATCTAGGATATATCTATGAGCCCACTTCAAACTAGCAAAGAACCAAGTAGTAAATGCTTCTTCATGTGGTGGTTCAAGTATTTTAGTGCCTTTGTTGTTGGTTTGATGATGGCCCCCATGCTAAGTTACCTATTCCAAAGATTGTGGGCAAAACCAAACCAAGAGCTAGCTCTACAAGGAAACTCGGGTCCGCGTAGTCAACTACAAAGTGGGAACGAAACTTCTTCGATTGAGAAAAGGCCTAGCGGGAGATGGTTCAGAATACAACTTTATATATTATTATTAGTTGGAGTGTTTGCATCGATAATGGTGTATTGTTATATAAGTAGTAATGAAGTTTCTATGAGGAGAGAATTGCTTGCTGAAATGTGTGACAGACGAGCTCGAATGTTACAAGATAAATTCGACGTGAGCCATATGCGTGTACGCGCCTTAGCAATTCTTGTCTCACAGTTTTACCATGAAATGCAACCTTCTATCATGGACCACGTAACTTCCTTTTCTGTTCATTTTATGTGTTTTCCTACTTAATGTTCATGAAGTTTGTTCATACCTGTAAGTTTTTTGCTTCGATATTATTATAATCCTAATTTTGATTATATTTTTAGGAAATGTTTGCGGAGTATACCGGGAAAACGACATTTGATAGACCTCTAACTAGTGGTGTTGCCTATGCTAAGAGAGTTCTTCATTCCGAGCGGAAGGAGTTTGAGGAGAAGCATGGATGGACGATAAAGAAAATGCATTCTGGGAATCAATCTACTGCTGAAGATTACCTTCCTGAGAACCTCGACTCTGCACCGATCCAAGAAGAATACGCACCTGTTATTTTCACTCAGGACACTGTCTCTCATATCATCTCCATCGATATGATGTCTGGGAAGGTTGTCACACATAGTTATCGAAGTACAGTAGTTAGTACCATAGGCCAGAGTCCGACCAGTCCGAGTCTGTGTGGCTAGTAAAGACTACCGGGTTGTCGCCGGGCAATAGTATCCACCCTAATTTGACCCTTTAAATAGTTGTTCATTTGATTTTTTCCCCCTGACCAACCCATATTCCTCTCCTAAGCAAGTTAACTCGTTTTGATTCTCATTATGCAGGAAGACCGCGAGAATGTCTTGCGCGCAAGAGCGTCAGGAATGGGAGTCCTAACCTCTCCATTTCCACTTTTAAAATCTAATCACCTCGGTGTGATTCTTACGTATGCTGTCTATGACCGTAACCTCCCTGCAGATGCTACAGCGGAGCAACGAATTGCAGCAACGGAAGGGTTAGTCGTGAAACTAATTTATGGTCATATAGGGGCTTATATTTGAAGAATGTCTAATTTTCAAAAAAAAAAAAGAATGTCTAACATCATTTTTTATCGAACAGATATCTTGGAGCATCTTTTGACATTTCCTCAATGATTGACAATCTCATGCAACAACTTACTAGCACAGAAGCAATATTTGTAAATGTCTATGACATAACAAGTAGTTCGGAATCCATCAACATGTATGGTCCTAATGATACTGATACGGGTGATTGTCATGTTAGCAAACTTGATTTCGGTGATCTAATTCGAAAGCATGAAATGCGTTGCAGGTAGATTACGAGTATATATTACTACATTATATTCTATGGCAACTTTTTGTAAAGGGTAAGAACTATCAAACATGAATTGGACTAATGGGTTCTTGGTTCTTATTGCAGTTTTAAGGAGAAACCTCTGTTTCCTGTGTTGGCGACAACTGCATCTTTTGTGATCTTAGTGATTACGTTCCTTGTAAGCTATATATGGTTTGTAGCTATAAACAAATTAGCCAAAATTGAAAATGAGTGCCATGAGGCTATGGTGCTCAAAGTCCGCGCGGAAGCAGCCGATTTATCTAAATCACAGGTCGAATTCTACGCTCGACTTATATTGGATTTGATTTAGTAGTTTTTACTTAGTGTTTTTCGTATTCTATTTGTTACTTAGTGTTTTTCGTATTCTATTTGTTATTTTTTTCCTATTGTAGATCCTTGCTACTGTTTCTCATGAAATTAGGACACCAATCATCGGCATTCGAGGTCTGTGAGAATGTTCTTGATATCTATTCTTTGTGTCTTCTGTTATTATATATATGTGTTTGTATATTGTATAACTTCTCTAATAGAAAAAAAGGTTAAATTTTGCAGGTATGTTGCGGATGTTGTTGGATGATGCACTAAGTACTGTGCAAGTGGATTTCGTAAACACAGCATCCGATAGTGGGGAGTGTCTACTAGCACTAATAAACGATGTCCTTGATCTCGCTAAGATAGAAGCAGGAAGGCTTGTTCTTGAGGCAGTCCAATTTGACATTCGTCTTGTTCTTGATAATGCCTTGTCATTCATTTCCGCTAAATTTCATGACAAAGGCATTGAGGTATTAGCTGTTCATTTTTGCGCTTCACTTCACTTAATTGCTCATTAGTAACAGTGTTTCTTTTGTTCCTTGCATGGGAGAAGTTGGCTGTTTACGTATCAGATATGGTGCCTTTAGTATTGTTGGGCGATCCTATGCGATTTTACCAAATAGTTCTCAATCTTATTAGAAACTCAATCGAAGTAGGTTTATCTTTTTTTCTTATGTCAACTTTCTATAAGTATTTTGCTCTTTCATTTTGAAGCTTCTTTGTTACTTTTGTTGTTCTAATTCCTTACTTTTTGCAGTTCACTGTGGAAGGACATATATTTGTTTCAGTTCATCTAGTATATGAAGTTACAAACCTAATCGGAGTTCAGGATGTAATTCTGAAACAACAGATGGAGTTAGTCGAGGAATGGGACGACTTATCTTATCCCTCACTAAGTGGGTATCCTGTGGTTCCGAGATTGAATAGCTGGAAGAACTTTACGAATTTCAGCAGTGAGACTTCACCGGATGAAGCTAAGACGATAAAGTTACTTGTCTCAGTTGAGGATACTGGTGCAGGAATACCTCAATCTGCTCAAGATCGAATGTTTGAGCCTTTTATGCAGGTTGATGGTTCCACTGCACGTAGGCATGGTGGTACCGGTATTGGCTTGAGTATCAGCAAGCATTTGGTGGCGATGATGGGAGGGGAGATTGGATTTTCGAGTGAACCTAGTCGAGGAAGTACTTTCACATTTACTGCGACTTTCGATACTGAAGGAGAACAAACTCCTATTCTGTCCACGAACCCACATAAGTATGTACCGCCACCTCCTCAATATCGTGGGATGAAAGTATTGGTGGTTGACGTTATAAGTACTCGTGCCCAAGTTACAAAGTATCACCTTAAGAGACTTGGGATATCTGTGGAAATCACTACGAGTCTGGAAGCTGCAAAATTCTGCTTGTCATATGCTTATGGTTCAAGGTAAACTTCCTTTACATTCTCGCGACAGTATCCCTAGACCCATGTTAGACACAAGCCCAATTAAGAAAGAAGGCCCTTCGCCGTTTGTTGAGTGTCGTTGCACTCGAAGAGAAGCTTAAGAAAAATAAATTCATCAACCCAACTCATTCAATTTAAATGCTTTGAAATTGTATACTTTATAATATGGTCTTGTGCATAAGCTGACTAATGTTTGTTAATTGTTCTAGCAGTGCTAAAACCTGTTTCGATATGGTACTGATAGAGGAGAACATTGTGAGCAATGAGACTTCTTTTGTTTCGTGTGGTTCGCTTAAAGATCTCTGCAAAAGAGGAGGACGAAATCCCGTTCGTCCAAAGATAATTCTTTTGAGTAACTCAAGTGTTGACATGTCGCACGAGCTGAAATCTCTTCATCGTGTAGATGAGGTAATGTTCAAGCCCCTTCGCCTCGATGCAATGTGCACGTGCTTCAATCGAGCTTTTGGTAAACGAAACAGGACCCAAACTGTAACAAGAAAACCAACAAACTTGCTAACGATCCTAAGTGGAAAGCAAATTTTGGTAGTTGACGACAATATCGTCAACCGAAAAGTGGCAAGTGGTGCTCTAAGTAAATATGGAGCAGAAGTGATTCCTATCGGTAGTGGAAAAGTTGCTGTTGAGATGCTTACACCACCCCATAAGTTTCATGCTTGCTTTATGGATATCCAAATGCCTGAAATGGATGGGTAAATCACTTCTCTAAGCTCAATTGGATCTTAACTCTTAGCTCATCTTTCATGTATACTAATCTTTTCAATTCTTATTGCAGATTTGAAGCGACAGAACTAATTCGAAAGTTTGAAAATGAGATTAATGAGAAAATTAAAGTTGGGGAAGTATCTGTCGAGAAATTCGGGAATGTAGCAAACTGGCATATACCGATAATAGCCATGACGGCCGATTGGATGCAAGCTATACAGGAGAAATGCATTAAATGTGGAATGGATGATCATGTTTCAAAGCCTTTTGTAGAGGAACAACTTTACTCTGCAGTAATACGTTCCTGTGGGTTCCCTGAATAGCACGTGAAATGAGATGACTGCAACTATACAACCGGTATCATCAGTATAGTTGGTCTGGGTTCTAACGGTTAAGTCTAGGTTTGATCTTCCCTAACAACCTCGAGTCACTCTTGGTTTGCTTTTCGTTTAAGTCCTTTTGCCATTTCTATCTTAGTTTTTCCTGCACTAATATCTCTTTAGCTTATGTTTCAGTATTTCCTTTTCCATTTTCCCTTTTAACTGAATCAAAGGGTCCATTCCCATTTCCTTTTGGGAATGTGTCTCCAACCACAACGGTTTTCGTAATAGTACTCAAGGGGGCAATTGGGCCGGCCTGGGAGCCCACTGATACTTAAGCCTTCAAATGTGGAAAATCTTCTCTTAAGGTGGCAGTTGGGCCAGGCTGGGAGCCCGTGTTTACGTAAGCCTTCAAAGTTGGGGATTAGCTAACCCTTGTACTCAACTTGATCTGTAGCTGTGCTCTTTAATCTCTTCAAGGTTTGGGTGTGTTTAACTTAGCTGTGCTCTCTAGAAATTCTGTCAAGGTCCGGGTCTGTTGTTGAAGTGGTTTGTCGTGAAGTTTGGAAGCCTCTTCGGTCGTGTTTGGTTTGGTTTGATGTGCTCTTTCTCAAATTCTGTCAAAGGTTCATGATATGGAACCTATCTTTTAAGTAACTAATGTAATTTTCAGTTTGTGATGTTAATATACTAGTAGTTTGTTTTCTAGTATCTTGGTTTCTTTTTACTGCATTCTAGTTAGTCCCTTGCACTCCAATATCGAAGGCTCTGCTTAAACAGGCTATATGCTTGGGCTAGTTGTTCTTTTCTCTCTACCCGAGCTTAGCCCATTTCAACCAGCTAGACTGGGGTGGGTTATGCCGGACACGGGTTCTGGGTAGTTTATTTAGCTTCTCAAACTTGGGCATTTTTGGGTTGGGTTACCACGGGCTTTCGGGCTATATCCCCATCCCTAAGCTGCAGAACTTCAATCCTTGGGATGAGAATTGGGTTTCTTCTGGTTTTTCCAAAAGGAATCTATCTGACTCAAATTCCACCAATCTCACTCTCTCATGTGATAGTCACATGATCTAATGTGGAACTACTTTAGTTTAAAGGACATTATTCAAAGTTCATAAAGAAGTTAAAAGTACACATTTCAAATACTTTTAAGAACACAAAATAACCCTTATTGTCTTCTAATTGAAAACACCAATCAGTTCGACTAAATATTCTATCAAACCCTAATGTGTACCAATCCTACGACCATCGAAGCTCTTAGTAGGTTTGAAACTTCGTAGCTGATTTTTCTAACCTTCTTTGCACCTATATGGAGACCCCAAACATGTACGTGGATCCCTGTGTGGACACTAGGTTGAAATCGAGCTAAAGGTTCTGACATGATATCTTTTTTTAATCGATATACATTGTCATAAAATCCAAAAATGATTCAAGTGCTTTTTTTGCTTCAACAACAAGATACTAAAGTTCTCTATTCTTATCAAACTACCTCAAAGCAATTAAATAGAAAAAAGTAACTACAATACTATGTGCAATGCACATGCACATAATACATGCGTGTGTTTCTCTCTCTCTCTCATATAGAACCTATGTTGTGGTAAGAGAACAACAATTGATAAGTTTGATTGAAACAAGTTCCAGTGAACAAATGTCTGTCTCTGTGGCTAGATTTATGCTCCTTTCCCTGTTATTGATAATTCCACTAAACTCAAGTAAAACTAATCTCATACTCATTTGATATCTCAATCTATTGTTCATATATATCTCATAGTTTAAGAATTTTGAATCAACAATATTTCGATTTCTTTTATCTTACAATTTTATTCATTGTTTGATGAAATTAGATGGGCAAACAGAGGTTCAATGGTGTATTGCTGATGAACAATTTTCAGATGAAGTTCTAAGAGATGCCATCAATTGGGTTTGTGGACCAGGTGGTGCTGATTGCAGGAAAATACAAAGAGGTCAACCTTGTTTTCTACCTAATACTTATAAAGATCATGCTTCCTACGCTTTCAATAACTACTATCACAAGTTCAAGAACAGAGGAGCTAGTTGTTTCTTCAATGGTGCTGCAATGCTCGATGAGCGTGACCCTAGTAAGAACTCAACTCCATTCTTCATATAGTATATCTTACTTTCCGACTTTTCTGTTTTTGTTCTAGTTTAAGGAGACTAAAATAAACTCAAATTGCAGTTTTCAGCAAGATAGATTGCTAAAAACTTGCAAGTTAGGTTGTGCTTTTTTCTCGTTGTCGGGATTTGACTCTTCTGAATCTTAGTTGTCTAACTCAAAATCAGCCATTCAGACATCACGGGTCAGACAAACACATTAATTTTGAAATCTGACTCGAGTGAACTTAGAACTCGAGTTAGATTTTAGATCTGACTTGGACAAAAAACAAACACTACCCAGTGAGATAACTGCAACAAAAGAGCTAGTTATGAAAATCGATATTGGAATAACCAGACACTGATTATGGAAGGGGCAGGCGGCCAATCTATATTGAAATAATTGATGCACTTTTTCGCAAAAGATCGTAGAGAACCTAACCCTTGACCCTTGTTTCTTCTTAATCTTTGGTTGCAGGTCATGGCTCCTGCAAGTTCGATCCTCTTCCGTAATTCAAAGAGACGAGGATTTCGAATAATCATTGATGTGAAATCCTTTATTGCTTAGATTAGTTCTAGGTTTTGTTATGTCTTTTCTTCCACAGGTCTAACCTGTTTTCTTCTTAGTTTTCCTAAAATGCTAAAAGCAATCAAAAAAAATATTTGGGTTGTTTTTATTTAGGCATGGTTCATCAATCAAAGTAATAAACCATTAAGTAGTTTAACTTGATGCCAATGAAGATCAAGACAAAATTCTAACAAGATTGGATGACTAAATACTATACATTAAGATCTGCAATTTTACAAATTAGTTTCTACCAACATCGAATTTAAGAACGAATTATTTCATTGCATAATCACAGTACAATAGTACATTACACATGAAGCTCCATATCATAAAAACAGATATATTGAAACGAAAACAATACGAGTCACTTTATAACGCAAGTATATCTGTAAGAGCTTACTTCTAACCTGCCTAACCGTGATCACTTAGAATAGCAGGCTTGCCCAAGCAGCAATAAATGCAAATCCACCAAATGGAGCTAACCTAGAATACTTTCTGTCCTCAAGAAGCGCAACCGTGTAACACCTGCAAAACCTAAGCCCTAATTTTCGTCAAATTCATAAAGTAGGTTCAAATATACTTGGCTAAAGATGGTAAGCGAAAATCAGTTGTTGGGGAGTGGGTCATGTATTTCAGCAATTTAGAAGTCCATATGATTGTATCTTCACCTAGCAAGTGAAGCATAGTGAGCTTGTAAGTTTTTCAGTTATTATGGGTGCTATAGAGACTCAGAGAGACCCAGGCATCACATTATATCCTATAAAACAAATCTAGGGTGGGACAAATGCTCAAGGGCTCGCGACCTGTTCCATTTACACGAGTCTGAACGAGCCCGTTGACACTCAGAACCCGGAGACTGGTAGTGCTCGCCTGACCTGCTAAGTTTAACAGCAATCTAGTGACAAATATTACACGTACTAAACAAGAACTTTGTCACAACGTGCAAATCAAGGTAGAACAAAAACGACTATAGACCAACGTTTTTGACAATGGACATGACCACATGAGGAATGAGGGTTAGGTAAGGATGGCAGTATTGTCAAGCTTGTCAACGAGTCATTCTCTTAACGATAATTACATTTTATTGAATGTGTAAAATAGTATAAAACTTTATATTTTATGTTGTTCAATTTGGTCGATAAATTGGTACGCAATAGTTTATACGAGTATCTCCTTGTGACCCCTTCGAACAATTACTCGAAGATCAGCACAAGACTGAGAAGGATAGTTCATTGTCAGGATGCCAAGAACATGTCTTACTCTATTCTATGTAGTCTGTCTGGTCCGAGAATCTTGTGTCTCGGGTGGGTCTCGGACCTCCCCTGAGACGAGACTCGGCTGAAACACCGAGTTAGGGTTTGGTCGAGTTTATCTCAGCCGATCCAGACCGAGACAAACCTACTTGACTCGGCCTAACAAGACGCGGGCACGAATTGACACAAGAAACTGAGTACTTACGTCCCGGAGAAAGCTAGAATCCCAGTAGTCAAAAGGCCTCCAAACTACAAAAGAAATCAAGAAAAACAAAATCGATTAATAAATTTTGATATCTGACAGTCAAATTATCAATCACCCAAAAGAGAATTGAAAAGGGTATTTACAATATTAGGGTTTTTGGTGATAGGAGCTCCAAGCAAAGCTGCTGTATGAACCAAATGATAAAGAGATGCAGTTTGCCAAACCTTCCATTGACATAGTTGAGAAAAAAAAAATGATTAATTTAACATCTAATTAATAAATAAAAAAAATTAACATCTAATTGGGGATATAGGATTGAGTTAAATTCTCTTCTAATCAATGAGGGGAAGAGAAAAAAATCGTTTTTTTACCTCTTTGTAAGTGGGGTTTTGTGGTTTGAAGCCATGGGCACCATAAGTGCCAAGACCTAGAGCTGCAATTCCTGTTTTGACATTTGGGGATGTTAGAGAGAGAGAGAGAGAGAGTTAGAGAGATAAAGGGATTTTTAGAGAGAGAAAGTACCAGAGACAGCAGCAACTTTGTGCCAAAGACGAGGATCCATTTCCTTTGCAAAGTTTTGATTGAAAAACTTGTTTCTAAAGTGAAAGGCAGCAAATTATGTTTCAACAAAAAAAAAAAAAAGGCAGCAAATTACAGTCGATACAGAGCTAGAACTTTAAGAAGCTTCCTTCAATAGTTCAATCAAGTTAAGTCTTTGGTGTCTAAAGGCCCCCTTCCAAATTGCTATACGCACCCTCCGCCTAAACACCAATTGGCACTCGGATGTAAAAGACACGATCGACCAACCCGTGAGCTACAACAAGGCCTCAGACTCGAACCGGTCCAATAGGTCTCAGACTGGCCATTTGGAGACCTTACTTTGGTACTCGGACAGGTTCGAGTTCGAGATAAGTTTGAAGATATTTTAATAGTGGGTTTGGAATCTTAAATTTTGAGAAGAGAATGAGGGTTAGGATTTGTAATCAAGGTTTTTTGTCTCTCTAATTTCTTGTTGTGGATCAAGGTTGGTTTGGAATCAAAGTTGTTTCCATGATATGGTAAGAAAGATAAGAATGAAAAGATAGCAAAAAAAAAGGGTATTTCCCAAATAGCCCCAAACTTTATGACCGATTTTCTGCCTAGCCCCCTATTTTCTCAAAAATACCCAGATGATCCATTTTTCAGTTACCGTTATAACACCGTTAACTAGTCATCATCACCTCTCTTCCATCTCACCACCTCTCTTCCATCTCACCACCTTTCTCTGCCACCTCATCGTCTTCACCGGTGAAAGCCGCCGGTCGGAAAAATTTTCTGTTGGCGACCTTCAAACATAAAAAAACAAAAGTTTTTCAGGCCGCGGGCAACTCTCCCAGACGAGAGGGGGTGGCGCGCGGGCAACCTTCCCAGACGATACTGGGTGCTAATAGACAATAGCAATTCGTCCTGGTGCAATAAGACAGACCCTTCTAATGTTCAAGATCTAAGTGCATCTCTAATGCTAAACTCAAAAAAAATCTCAATTAATCATATTTGTCAAGGTCTAATTGAGATTTTCATCCTCAAGTGACAAAAGTAGAAATTCTCAATTCTTTTCTGTTCAAATGTAAAAATCTAAATTTGTTATTTTATTTATGTGGTATGGTTATTTTTGTAAAGAAAGAATTAGTTGTTTTAGAAGCATATGAATACTTGATTTTTATTGGTTGATGCTAGAAAATTGATGAGTTCAATAACTAAAGATATCTCAAGAGGACGCTCTAGAGATATCTGTATTTCACTCTTGACACGTCATCTTTGAGATTTTAGTTGAGTTTTACGTAGAGATGATTTCTAACAAAAACTTCAAAAATCTTACGTGGCACTTTGAGTTTTGTATTGGATACTCTAACTCGCCTGACGATCCGAACCGAGTTACCCATTTAACTCAGTGAGTGGGAAGCTTGGGTCACCAAGTCGTAAACATGATTCAATGGGTCATGGCCCAAGAAAACAACAAACCAAATTACAAACTTTTAAATGATGTTAGGGATAACAGAACCCTTACCTACCAAACTTCACTAAATACCATTGCATTAAAGATTGAACTTTACTCCATGGAAATTTTGCCTAAATATGATTTTTGAAGATGACATTTTGAAAGCTTCTTCATTATTTTGATTAGACTTTTAAATCACTTGAATCCATTAATTTGTTCACTAAATTACAAAAGTAATTTGGATTATGATTTTATAAGTAAGGAAAATTTGAATATACAAGTACATTTCATGTTTTATTAAAATACTTTTTTTGTGTTAAAATATACGACAAGTGTAATAGACTAATAGGTAACATTTTGTAATGGAAGTCCAAAGTCCAAACTAATGGTAATTTGCATTTAGGACTTTTGCTCATATGTTTTGAGTTGTTTCGAGTATAAAGTTGTGTCACCTATGTATCGCGCGCTCATTTTACCCTTCCAGAAAACAAGTCTATCTGACTGTCTTGATACTATTATAATGTTTATTGTTATTATTTTCGTAAGATCCGTATTAAATAGTGGGAGTAAACAAACGAAAATTTAGATAAGTTCACCTTTAATCATCATCTTAAATTTATCATGATTCATGACTTGTCCAAAAGAAAGTTCACCTTTAATCATCATCTTCACCAAACACAATATGACTCAATCTCCACCTCAAAATTAAAATCAGCAATGTGGGTCACTTTAATCATTTCTTTCTCCACCATCTTTGCCTTTCAAATTTGAGAGTTCTCATATGTGAATGAATGTTGATATAAAGAGAAAATGGGGGTTTCAATAAATTCCAACTCCCCACAGAGAAGATATAAATAACCCTTTCTTCAATGACAAATTTAAGACACCCCTTCCTCTCTTCTTGGGCCTTGTAAAAACACATCTATCATTCATATCCTTACAAGTTACAAGGAACCCATTCCTCTCTCTCTCTCTCTCTCTCTAGTCACTCTCTCTTATCTTGTTCTTAATGCAAAGAGAAGGAAATTCAAGATTGGGTTTCCTTTACTAGTTTCAATAGTCTCTCTTTCTGTGTAGCTGTCTATATCTTGTAGGCCCACTTGGGAGAAGCTGCAATAATTTGCATGAAATTTTTTGTACATAAATAGTGGGTTTTTGTGGGTTTTGTTCATTCTATTTGAGGGTTGAATCTTTTTGTAAAGTATTGATACTTCCCTCAAAGAAGAAGGAAAGCTTGGTGGGTTCTTCCTAGTAAGGAAATTGAGATGATTGCATTAGGAGTTAGTCCAGGAAATGTGCCAGTTTATCATGGGAGTGATTTGAAGGTAGTTGATAGAAGGGTAAGGATTACAGAGGTAGTATTGAGGTTTTTGATATTAGGGTTAGGAGTTCTTGCTGCTTGTCTTGTGGGTTTTGATGTACAAGTTAAAGAGATATTTGGTATTAGAAAGTCAGCCAAGTTTACAGACATGAGAGCTCTTGTGTAAGTCTCTTTGTCTCTCTCTAACTTCTATTTAGGTGGAAAAATGATCTTCTCCAATCTCCCTACCAGTTTCCGGGTTGAATCCTGGCCGAATGACGTGGTCGGACAAGATTTAGCGAGAGAAAGTTAACACCTTCTCTTTTTAAATCTTGTCGGGCCACGTCACTCGGTCAAGAGACTGGTTGGATAGAATATCATGACTGTTTTTTTCATATTGTCTAAATCTGACTCGTTTGAGTATGATTTTGACTCATTTAGACCCATACCCAATTCAGAAGTACAAACATCACGAGTCGGACAAAAACATACATTGTGAAATGTTAGAGGATATTTGGGACCTTACAAATTAAAAACACTACGATAGACTGATTTTGACTATAATGTGAGGAAGTGCAGGTTATTGGTGATATCAAATGTGATAGTTGCTAGTTATTCACTAATCCAAGGGATGCGTTGTGTCGTGAGTATGTTAAGGGGAAGTTTGCTTTTCAACAAGCCTCTAGCTTGGGCCATCTTCTCTTGTGATCAGGTATTAATCCCACATCTAAAATATTTTATCTGTTCCATTTGACTATGACTTCATTTTTATTAGGGGCACCCCCATGTTTAGGAGTACCATCTTGGTACATGTACAGATCTAACAAGGTCTAGATTGCTTATGGCCAAAATGGGGGGACTGCCTATAAAACTTCTCTAAAAATTTCTCGGCCTTCCTACGCTGACCAAGTCAAAGGAAATGCATTTGGGGTTTGTAAAAGTCATGGGCCCATAAAACTTGCCTCATCATGTCTTATTTAGTTTAATATGAAGAACAAAATAAGGTTTTGACCGGAAAGTGGAAACAGGTTATGGCTTACTTTACGTTTTCGGCGGTGGCAGCGGCGGCACAGTCGGCTGTGTTTGCAGAGTTAGGTCAGCCAGAGTTGCAATGGATGAAGATATGTAATATGTATGGAAAGTTTTGTACCCAAGTTGGGGAAGGGATAGCAAGCTCATTGGTGGTTAGTCTAAGTATGGTGACTCTCTCTTGTATATCAGCTTTTAACCTATTTCGTTTGTATGAATCTAACAAGCTATAACGGCCTAGCCGTTACAAATAGGCCGAAAAGCCCTTGGTAGGTGATTCTGTTGTATCTTTTCAAATATGATATGAAAATAATGTGAGGTGGAAGAATATTATATGCTCAACATTGATCACACCCCAAATAAATATTCGTGACAAATTTTAAACGGAAAGAAATTGTGCAGGGGTATAAATCTGGTATCTGAACTCACCAAACAAATCAAAACCAAAAAAACAAAATCAAAACCAAAAGAATCGTACGGTTTAGTAATCAAGCTAAAGGTTACCCGGGTTCAGGGCCGTGTGGTGGGGGGGTGCGGGCTGTGTGCCCGCACAGGGCCCCCCACCACAAAGGGCTTCTACCTATCTCAAACTAAGGTTTTATTATAAGTAGTGTGTAACGTAGTAAATTTCACTGCAACAGAAGTAGCGTAGTGGTTCGGATGGAAGGTGAATAGAAGATAGGTTATACCAGTTCAAGTCTGGCTGTGGACGTTTTTACCTTTTTTTTTCACACTAAGGACTTCCAAAGATCAATAAGGATAAAGATAACATGGAAGGTTATTACCCTACATGTTATCTTTATGTAAAACCTTCCCCACTACTATTTTATTTTTAGATTTTGTCAAGTTCAAATTTGATGAATTTGGTGATCTTTTCAAATTAACTTCTTTAAACTATGTTTTAAACACAAATTTGGAAAAACTGAGATTTTTTGTTATTTTCTATGGTTTTGTAACAACACTTTACCGAAGATGATGAAAAATACTACCACATGTACAAATTTTATTTGAATCCAATTATACGAAAGAATTATGTATTTAAAGCTAAAATAAATCAAATAACTAGTGGACAAAACGTGTTTTTTATGATTTAACTATTCTCTTATACTTCAATAATTATGAGTTCTTGACTACTTCTATGTAAAAAAAATTTCATGTTATTGTATAATGGGGCTTTGTTTAATTTTGGCACGGGGCCCCAAATTCTGAGGCACGGCCCTGCCCGGGTTGACTCTAATACTAAAAAGCCATAACCGAAAGTTTTGGTTTGGTGTAGGGATACGTGTGATCGATAGCCGAACAAAATCAAACCAATTTATTGTATTGTACTTATTAGTCATAATATATATATTAAAAAATATATATGATGATCGTGATTGATGGTGGAGATTTAATGTTTAAGTCAGTGTGTAAGAAGACAATAAAATTTTTCGTATTAAAAAAATATCATTCAGTACAATATAAAAAATCCACCACCTTTTGGTGTGATGTTTGGACACCCACTTCGCAATACGGAGGTCTCAGATTCAATCTCATACAAGTGCAAATCCAGGATTTATTAAACTTGAGTATAAATAAAAAAATAAAGTTGGTTTTTTTTTTTCTATTGAGTAATACTTATTCAATTCATAAATTGTGACGTACCTTTGTATTATTTCTTTCATGATATATCAATTCAAAGAAAAAATAACAAGAAAAATATAGAGTTAACTTCTATTTGGCCCCCTACTTTGTGACCAGCTTCTTTTATGGCCTCCAAATTTCTGTAAATTCAAATATTGCTCCCTATTTTCATGTAAATGTCATAACTACCCCTCCCATTAATATATTTTCAAAATAACATAAAAAAAAATCTAAATTCCACCTCACTTCCCTCTCAACCACTCATCTCTATCCACGTCACCTCTCTCCAACTCACCCCTCTCTCTCTTCAACTCACCTCTCTCTCTCTCTCTCCAACTCACCACTCTTTTCTCTAACTCACCACTATCTTCTCCGATGAAGGTCACCGGCCGGAAAATTTTCCGGCCGGCATCCTTCAAACTTAAAAAAAAAAAAAAAAAAATTCTCTCATCTCTCTCTCTCTACAATTTTTTTCCCTCTCTCTCCTTTCTTTCTCTCTCTAGATCTGGTTCTTGAAAGAACCAGATCTGACCTTGAAGAAGGTCTGTTTCAGACCTCCTTCAAGGTATGTTCGGACCTTGAAAGAGGTCTGAAAAAGACCTCCTTGAAGGTATGTTCGGACCTTGAAAGAGGTCTGAAACAGACCTCCTTCAAGGTCAGATCTGGTTCTTTCAAGAACCAGATCTAGAGAGAAAAAGAAAGGAGATGAGTGGTTGAGGTGGAATTTAGGTTTGTTTTTTAATTTTATTTTGAAAATATATTAATGAGAGGGGTAGTTATGGCATTTACATGAAAATAGGGGGTCATATTTGAATATACAGAAATTTGGAGGCCATAAAGAAAGCAGGTCACAAAGTAGGGGGTCAAATAGGAATTAACTCAAAAATATAGTATAGTAAGAAAATTCTAATTTTTAAAGTTAATATTTGTTGTTGAAGTGTAATTTTGTGGTTTTGGCATCCAACCAAAGTACCTAACCAAATCGTTCACGTGTAATTTGGTTCAGTTACCGAACCAAACAACAAGAGTCTGCTTGGATGAAATTGCTAACAACGGAATCCTTCGTATTGATTTGGAGACAGGACTAAAAAGTGGGATAGTGAGATAGGTCATCCCCTTAAAAGTATAGCATAATTATCCCAAAACTCCAAGAAATCTAAAGAGAAGTTTGAATGACAATAACATTGAACCTTCACTTTCACAGACAGCTAGCTTTTTGCCCAACAATGCTTTTCATACCATTAATACAACAAATTTTTGCAGCCGTCCCCCATCCTATTTTAGGCCAGTGTACTACAACATAAGATTAGGAATGGGGTATATACCGGCAGGATTATTGGGTTATTAAGCGGAAATTTTGGCGAAGACTCAATTTATAAAGAAATAGATATACCTGTAACACTATATTGGATGGATAAAGGATCTCATTGATAGGGGAAGCGACCAAAAGATCAATTAGTGAGGTTTCGGGCTGGTATTACAAAAACTGTTTTTTATGTCATGCTATGAGATAAAAATTAAGAATCAACTTATGTAATAGAGTCGACCCATTAAAGTTATGAATCAACTCTCCATGTTATTAGTAGTATTCAGATTGATTTTCGGTATTTCAACTCTTAATCAATCAATTACTAGTAAAGACATCCTAAATACTATTTAGTTGATTAGTACTAAATTCTCTTTGTCCACGTGATACTACTATCACACGAATCCTCGCTTTTATGTTGTTTGTGGCTTTGAGCATAACAAGTATTATTGTTGGGATGCATAGAATGCATTTGGTTGAACCTACCATGTATAGGTTGAGTACTGATACTATACTACGAGTAAATTTAGAAAAATAGTGCTATGCCCACCAGTCTCCTCCGTGAATTCCGGCTCGTGGCGTGGCCGAGCGAAATTTAGAGAGAGACTGAAAAAATTTCTTTCTCTACATCTCGCATGGTCACGTCACTCTGTCGGAATTCACCCAAGTTACTGACCGACTGTAGTTAAATTTATCAAGATTTAACTAAAACGGCCAAAATCTCCATGAATGTCTGAGAATCTAAATATTATATGCTTCATCTAAAAACTTTTCTCTTGTAATTGTGGGATGAATCATTGTTCAAGCATATTGCTTTTAGTCCAAGCACAGTATCTCAAAAAGGAAACCAAACCAAAAACAAAAACAAAAATCCAATTGGCTTATTCTTTTGTAATTTTTATTATACTTTATGCCCCCAATCTTCATCACCTTAATACAAATCTCTCTCAACCCTATATCAGACAGATTCCACTCCTCTAATTTAATACTACAAGAAATTCAGAATTACTAAAAAAAGATACAAAAAATATCACAAGATAATTTATGAATATTAATATACTAAATTACTATTAGATATTAAATAGAAACCCCTCCTTCTCTAGCATTGCATGGGTGCTAGTAATATAAATTTCGTAAGTAATTTCATGAAAAGAAACATTTCTTTAAGAGGTTGACTCAGAAACCAATATAGTAGACACAATTTGTAGTTATATCCTTTCATCAACTATTTTCCGAAAGTCTGAAAGATAATACTAGAAGCACTTCCAGTACACCATCTTCTTAACAAACACAATAACATATCTTTTTATCAACTGTTTTTTGAAAATCTGAATGATCATATAACACCAGAAGCATTCCACATTGATCAGACGTTGACAGGATCACAGAGAAACATCAACGACGAAGCGTCTCCTACCCTTTCTCCTAATCTTTCATAAAAATCAATTGAGAATAGAGAAAGTGATAGTTGAACTTCTTCACGAGTTCTTACCGATTCAACCATCCGATTTGAATCAGCATTACTGCCCTTACCATATGCTCGACCACCAAAGTCAATACCACTACCTATTCTTGATAATTTTCGATTAAGAACAGGACGTAAACAAATCATATAAAGTTTTTTATAACCACCCAATGCTAAAACAACATGACGAATATCAGATGGAGAAGGATAAACATGGCGAAAACAGATATTCTCCCAGAGAGAATCATTCTGAGTTAAGGTAAACCAGAGCCGGCAAACACAGGCGGCCACACCTAGTGATTGGCCATCGAGTCGTTTCAGTATTTCAATGAGAATGTCTGGGTTGTTATTGATATTGTAATTCTTGTTGTTGTTTGATTTCTTCATCTCTTTCTTAGGTTTATCTTCTTTCTTCATTAGATGCTTATTGTTTGATCTTCTTTTGTGAATGACTTGGATCATCATCTTAAGAGAGGAAGAGAGATATCCACAGAGAGAATAATTAAAGAATGGGTAGGAGAAAGGTGGAGTATTTGTAGTGGGGAGTGATTAATTTTTGGGTTTGTTCCATTTTGGCGCCCTAAAGATGACTAACTTACCAAAATGGCCCCTTAAGTTGACTAGCTTCTGACTTGGCCTCTTTTTCATTTTTTCGTCATTTCTTCCGTCTCAGTGAGCTAATTTTTCTTGCCAAAATTACCCCTCTACTATATCTTCTTTTTCAGTCAAATTTTTTTAGTATCCCAAAAGTTACTATTATTTGTCAAATCAAATCAAATTTTTTTATTTGTTACAAGTAATAGTGAGTCTTGGTACTTCTAGAAAATGACAAAGAAGATATACTTTAGGGGTATTATTGGCAAGGAAAGTCAGTTAACTAACGTCAGACAAAAAAATGACAGAAAAATAAAAATTAAATTAGATTTTGTCATGTTAAGGGACCATTTTGGTGAGTTGGTCATCTTTAGGAAGTCAGATGGAATTAAGTGAAGGAGATTTGACATGAGTGATGAAATTAGAGAGAGATGTCTAGAGGTAAGGAATTGTGGGTATCAAGAGAGGAAGAGAAGGAGCCAAAGACAAAGTTCCAAGGTAAAAAAGAAAAACTAGAATCAATGTTAAAAATTTTGAGCTTTATTTATTGGCTTTTCATTTTCAACTTCGTTGGATTTCTTGGGTGAATCATATTACCGTTTGTTGTTTTTATTGTTGTTATTATTTGAGTATTGACTCTATAACAAGCTATACCCTAAAACCCTAACTTTAGTGCTTCTTCTTTTTATCTTAGATCTAATAAGTGCCTAAAACCCTAGTAGTTTAATAAGCTAGCTAGCTTTCTTGTGTGTTTGTGATAAACCCTAACTATGACCCAAAAGTTGAGTGTGAAATTGTGGAATGAATTGATCTCTTTAGCCGTTTACTCTTGGGATTTGGATTTCTTTTGGGTAAAGCTACAAAATTGAGAAAAATGAAAAGTTTGATTTTAATGGAATAAATACTTTTTAATTTGAAGATCATTTCTTCTATGGGAGATTCCTTCTAAACTATAGTTAATTTAATGGTGGGACATGACATTTCACCGCCTCATTACACAAGAATAAAAGTGAGAAATAGATGGGGGTTTTTCCTTGGCATGATTGTTTTTTTCTAGGGGAATTGCTATACAAATGTCGAGAATAAAATCTTTAATCTTTTGACCTTTGTGGACAAGGTATTTTATCAATGGACCAATTCTTCTTGATTATCACCCAAGTTTGTTTTAGTTAGATTTGCACATACTCAACACCTTCTCAAAGTGTGTGACAAAATATCAACATAAGAAATACGAAATCATACTCAAGTTTTACATTATATGACAGACGTCAAGAACGTTAGCAATAAATTTGACTTGATGCTCAATAATTTTGATAGATTTATGAAACTTTGTAAAAAATAATTATTATAGGATTTGAATTTGGAGGGCAAAAACGAGAACGATGTCAACAAATGAAAAGATATAAAATTAAGGAACAAGGCAAAGGGGAGGAATAAGTATGAAGTTACTGTTTTGATAATTGGTAGGACACAAGAATAAAGTTTGTCCCATGGAGTTAAATTTTGGCTTGGTGGAGAAAAGAAAGGACCCTTGAAAATAAATCATAAAAAAAAACAATTGGAAAGAAATGGGGATCTGAAATTGACATTAGATCTAATAAAAAAGGTTCTTGGGCCAATCAAACCCCTACCCTTCCCCACCTTTAAGTAATAACCTAGCTAACTTACAAGAGACTAGGAGAGAGAAAAATTTAGAGAGAGGAAATGAGGAGGGGGTGGGGGTTGTTCTTGTCTATGTTGGATTTGCTTGTTGGACACATTTGAAATGAAAGAAAAGTGTCATGATTCCGAAGTGTAGAAAAGCAAGATTACGAAGGACACCAAGCAAAGAGGAATTCCATTCACAAGCCTAAAGAACTTCACCTTCTCATCTTCACTTATTATCCATATGATCCTCACTAGAACTTAATTTGTTTCTTCTACTTGTATTATCCAATATCCACATATAGTTGCTTACCTTACTACAATTATGGAGTTCGAGACCCAATATGCTACTAACCATGTGATAGTTTCACATCAGTGAGGAGAATACGCCGAGCTTAAGCTATAAGGGCGTAATCGGATTTAGTAAATGCTACTCCCTCTGTCCCATTTTGTTTGATTATTATTCCTTTCATGGATGTCCCAAAATGTTTGTTATCTTTCTTTTTATAACATTAATTCGAATACTAAAATGATGGGACTTCCAAAACTATCCTTTGTTTTCAATACCAATTAAAGGTTTTAATTGGTTCTACACTTTTACCAATGATATATTTAATGAAATACTCTATATTAAATGAGGGTAGTTTAGGAAATTGTTTCTTTTTTTGTTAACAATAAATAATGTCTTCTTAATAAGTTGAATTCCTCAAAACTACAAACAAAATGGGACGGAGGGAGTACAATATAGTATCAGTTGGAATTGGAAAATGTACCTTTAAGAATTAATGTACATTGCAGAGGTTAGATATTAATTACAAGAACAAAAGACATCATTAATAAGTGATCAAGCTTAGGTGATCCAAGTTCTAAATCAAGATATAAAAGTTCTATAATGCCGTCAAATTTCATCAATAACGAATGAGACTATATAAAGTAGGAGTTAATTCCTATATGGCCCCCTACTTTATGACCAGCTTCCTTTATGGCCCCATTTTTTTCGTAAATTCAAATATGGCCCCCTATTTTCAGATAAATGTCATTACTACCCTTCTTAATTCTAAATTTAAAACAATAAAAAAATTTATTTCCACCTCACCCCTCTCTCTCTCCACCTCATCTCTCCCTACACCTCATCTCTCCCTACACCTCACCCCTCTCTCTCTCTCCTACTCACCCCTTTCTTCACCGGCAAGGTGGCCGGCCGGAAATTTTTCCGGCCGGCCACCTTGCCGGAGAAGAAAGGGGTGAGTAGGAGAGAGAGAGGAGAGTAGGAGAGAGAGAGGAGAGTAGGAGAGAGAGAGGAGAGTAGGAGAGAGAGAGGAGAGTTGGAGAGAGAGAGAGGTGAATTGGAGAGAGAGAGAGAGAGGGGTGAGGTGTAGGGAGAGATGAGGTGTAGGGAGAGATGAGGTGGAGAGAGAGAGAGGGGTGAGGTGGAAATAATTTTTTTCTATTGTTTTAAGTTTAGAATTAAGAAGGGTAGTAATGACATTTATCTGAAAATAGGGGGCCATATTTGAATTTACGAAAAAAATGAGGCCATAAAGGAAGCTGGTCATAAAGTAGGGGGCCATATAGGAATTAACTCATAAAGTAGTAATAATTAATATAGATGCCACATAAATCAATCCAAGATAAGTCAAGGGAATGTGCCATCTAAAATGGTAGACACATTGTAATGTTACAATGGTGGTGAAATAATACTAATTTAAATCAAGGAAGATAATATTTGCCATCAAATTATGTATGGAGTACAAAATGGGCATGCAACGATTTTACTAACACCATTTTCAAACTATGCGACGCTGTTTTAAATTTAATTGGTTTCAAATTATATAATACTTTAAGATTTCTAAATTATATAGTATGTACATGCAAGTATTTATGCCCACAGTACATGTTCAGGTAGCCGACTGCAATACACGAACAATCAGATAATTTGATTCTAGCTTACGGTATTCCATATTGTAAAAAAAATTATTTTTCAAATGCATTTCTACGAACTTAAAATATAGACCTACATACACAAATGAATCAATTTTCTTGAAGAACTATGCCTTGAGTATTGAGTTAGTTGTACAAATTACATCTTTCTATAGTATAAATGTTATCACTAATTCGTGTTATTTTTTCTTGGCCTTATTGATATGTATTATGTTTTTGTCAATATTCATTTCCTTTAGTCTTCACCTAGTAGGTGATGAGTCTTGATTAAAATTAGATGCACCCAATAATATAATATACCTTATTGAAACAGTTAAAATAGTCCTTTGTAAGTATCTAACAAATTTCGTCAAATATCTTCAGAATCCTAGATCTTAAGGAAAGTTGGTTCATGGGTTTCATGCAAAATTTGTAAAAGTTTTAGATCTAGAGAGAGAGAGAGAGAGAGAGAGAGAGAGAGAGAGAAAGACAGACAGAAGAAGCACCTGATGTAATGTCTCGTGAAGAACAACACGCAGATGAAATCAGAGTGAAGTATTATTAAAGTATTAATTATTATTTACTATACATTTTTAGTGTCATAAAAGTCAAGTAGATTAAACAAAGCTTAATAAGTTTCCAAATCTGAAGGAAGACATTGATGAGATTGGCTTCGTAAATGCTATTTGGTCTAAAAATGGGGGATGTCCACAATCAGAAAGCTGATGTGGTTGGCTCCCATTGGTCCGGACACGTGGAGATACAAACGCTCGGGTTAATGAAATCCGGTCACATCATCTCTCTAAATGTGGTCCACCCACATTTCGGGCCAAATAACATTCTCGATTCTCTTTCTAGTTTATGTCTATATGACTCTCTCTCTCACTCTCTATATATATATATGTATACGTATGTATAAAAGTTAAATGAAATATATAAGGAGTGGGAAGAAAACAAAAGAAATGAAGCAAACTAGAAAAAAACATAGGTAAGAGACCAGGAACCAGAGGTTAGGGTTTCTGCATTAACAAGAGAGATGAGAGTTAGTTTCCCAACTAATGTGATAGGTTGGAGTGATGGGATGTGGAATCCAAGAGGGTGTGTGGTCTCATCATATTTGAAAGATTTTAGCAAGAAATGGTTTGTAATATTTGATGGAGAGGTTGCCTTTGGTCTCCATATTTCAAGCTACTATCTTCTTTGTTATCTTGTCCTTGTACATGAGAATCTTGTTATTGTACTAGCCTCTTCACATTCTATTAGTCCTTATTGTGTCCATCTTGGAGCATGGGTGCAGCTTAGGGGTGGAACAAAAAAAAAATCCCGAAACCGATATCCATCGTGTTCACCAAAGTCTATCGAAATCCGTGGGTATTCGAAACACAACAACGGGTACTACCTGGCCCATTAGAATTAAGTAGAAATGTGATGTCCCAAACCTTACTATTTATCGATAATGTTCCCACTTTAGACACTTCAGGCTCAATCCACAAGTACAAGATTTTGTTCTTGGCGAAGGCTCTACAAATCCACCCAAAAGACCTCGACGCTTACTAAGCTTAAACTTTCAGTTATATCACAGGCTCCGGGCACTCTCTTACTATCACAAGAAACCTTTGAATGAGCACGTGAGATTCCAAAAAAGTTAATCACGGATCTTGGTTTTTCCTTTTTATAGGTGCGGCAAGAGTTATGCTAGAAGAGGCTAGTCAAAGCCTAACTCCAGACATACACGAAATCAACCGTCTCTAGTTTTAACGTAATCCACTCTTTCTCTTGATGGGCTTTTCACTATCTATGTAATTAAAGTTAATTTCTCTCTAGGTATAAGTTAGAAAAGTAGACTTCTTGTATCATCTTTCAACAAAAAAAAATCTCCTACTTGATGGAGCCACTAAAACTTTCCTTGATTCTACCAATGTGTCTAGTCTATATTGTGGTGTAGCCACTGAACATAGACAGATATTATTGAGAGATAGGAAGTCATTTCAGTAGGCCATCTCTTAGAGCTCTAGAGAAACTGGCATCTTCGGACAAAAGATTCTTTCCTTACTCTATTAGCTATTTTTCAAACCAACAGCTAGGATTCCTCTCAGATAGACCCAACCACATCTTCTCTGTTTTCCTTATTACCAATGCCAGTCTCTGACTATGCTTACAATCTATGATGGAGTTTGTGATTCAACTGAACTCTACACTGGGACTTAATAAGATCTTTCTTTCCACCCAATTCCCAAGTTGAAATTCTTCACTTGTACTTTAAAACATAATCCACAATGCTTTATTGGTTCGATTAATTACAATTTAGAAAAGGGTCGCAGGGCGGCCCGGTCCCAAAGCGATCGTTTTTGGCCCCAACATGATGGAGGACATATTGGTTTTATATGTCAGTTTCAAAAGAATATTTATACGGAAAATGCTAAATGTGCAAAGAATTTTTGACAAAATCCTTGACTCGGTGAGTCACACGGTGAAAGAATGGTTTAGATCAATCAAACTTTGAATTTTTTTTGTCTTTAGTGAAAATGAGTCATTAAGTGAAGGATTTTGTCATTGTAGCATTCCCCTATTCTTGGTAATGCAATCTTTTGCCTTGTGCCAAGCATGACCTAAGGGGGGTGATGTTGTAGTTAGGACTAACAAAATGTGCAAGTTTTCTGTGAAAGTCAAGTTCCATGGGTATAGAGATACCTTTGAGTGTGGGTTTTAGTTTTCATATCTCCTTGTTCTCTTCACCACAATATATACATATTGCTTAGTTAAAGATGTTTTCTAGCTTTCGAGAATTCATTACGACTTAAGTGATGAGCATATTCATGAAACAATGTACAAACACCAATCTCTTATTTCAGACATATAACATACATAAACATCCTAAGGGTCTCGGTTTACACAATTCAGACAAAAACGGCACAATGGAGTTTACTTCACTTACACAAAAACATAAGCACGTTAACCAAAAGCAGAGGCAAATGTAAAGACACAAACACATATAGCTTCTCTAGTTTCCCTGAAACGAAAAGTGTATGCTTCTCGGACCTTAGTCAAGCTGAATAGTCAGTACTCAAAAGATCCTGTGGGACAGGGTTGTGATGTCACAAGCTTTAGCAGTTAAACGATATTGTCCCCGCTTTTGGCACCCTAGGCCCAAACCCACAGCTACGGGATTTTGAACTTGGTGAAGGCTCCGCGAGCACACCAAAAGGCTTCACCACTTACTTAACTTTAGCGTACACCTACAACCCAGTCAAAGTGGTAATTGAGCAAGTATAAGCTCAAATCTACCTGCCTCAAATGGAATGTTCGAAATAAGTTCCCTCTCCCAATCAATAGAACTACCCTAAAATCTGTCAGGAGGAAGCATTAGTCCAATATTCAGTATCCTACCAATGACCCAAGCATTAACAATGACTATGGTTTTGTTCAGTGTTTCGAACCCAAAAATCTCACAAATTTCTGTACTTTGTCGAGGGGGTATAAGTGGGAGAGATAGGTGCGGTGTCGTTGCTTTTCTGATTACTAGTTTTAAGTAGATTAGGCCATTTATACCACTCTCATCGACCATCCGATTTTGGTTAGGACCTCTGCTTATGCCTTCTCCAATTTAATGATTCTGCCCAGGACTTTATCAATCTTCTTATGTAACTTCTCCAATTTAGGCTTTGTCCCACTAACGGCATGAAGGAACTTTGGACAGGGAAACATAAGAGCAATATCGAAACCACTAGCTAACTTCACTACTTCCTGGATTGATCTTTGAATTACATTTGATACTTGTTCTTCCTCGAGCAACCAAAATAATTGCCACGCTTAACGTTCAAGAACTTCAACATGAAAATCTTTCATAATTGTCTCCAATACTCACACCACAATGACCAAGTCCAACATCCCTATAATTATTGATAATCTTCGCAGCTAGACTATCGCCAAAAATGAGGTCATGTGTTCACATTACTTCTTTAGCCACTTTTGGTGAAGAAACACCCACAGTTGAAACTTACCAATTTGTGGCCTGTAGGTGCATAAGAGGACCATATTTTTGGGCCAAATCTGTAACAATTGGTGCAAGTTCCCTATGAGTGGTAGTTATCTTGGTCTTTTTGAGTTTGGGCTTTAGGTTTTCAATCTCTTTGTTTCGTTTTTTCCGAACATGAACGAAGGACGGGGAATGAAGTTCCATGGTGAAGTGTGAGATTAATAAATAAACAATAGAAGGTTGCAAAAGATGCTTTATAGTGCTCTGTTTGATACTAGATATACAAAAAGGGAATCCTTAGAGCCCAAGATACCAAAGAAAACGACATCGAAATCGACGTTAATTATGACTTCTGAGATGCTTGTTTTATTGGCTAACAAGGAACTAAAATTTGTAGTTTTCTTATAAAAAAAGATGCGTGTTTGATACAAAAGAAAAACATATCAAAGCAATAGAGCTTGAATTGGATTTTATCTTATTCTAGACAGAACATAAGAGAGTGCAATCAACATGAAACCATGTAGTTATAACAAAATCAAACTACTACTTCGTATCTTACTTATCAGTAAGCGAAGGACGATATAGGATAGGAATCAGGAGCAAATCGTTTTTCCTCCGAAGGCCCATACCGAACGATTCAGACATGTCAAGATCTTCTGGTTTGAGCCCATTAGGGAGCTTCCAATCAAAATGGTATAACAATTGAGCAAGTTGAAGCTCAACATTAGCTATGCCAAAACCAATTCCTGGACACATTCTCCTTCCAGCCCCAAATGGAATATACTCAAAGTTAGTCCCTTTATAATCAATGGAACTACCGTTGAACCTCTCTGGTTCAAACCTCTCAGGATCACTCCAATATTCGGGATCTCTTCCAATCGCCCAAGCATTAACAATGACTTTCGTTTTCAATGGTATCTCATAATCATCAATTTCGCATCTTTCTCTACATTGTCTTGGAAGTAATAGTGGAAGAGGAGGGTGTAGTCTTAGAGTTTCTTTGATAACAAATTTTAAGTAGTTTAGTTCAATTAGCTCGTACTCCTCAATCTTCCCATTTCTATTGAGTACTTGTCTAACCTCAGATTGTGCTTTCTCCATGATTCTTGGGTTCTTTAGAAGTTCCGACATTGCCCAATCGATTGTTGTCGATGAAGTTGAAGTCCCTGCGTTGAAAATGTCCTAATCAAAGCAATAAAGTTAGTAACTTCTCATTAGCTGCTCACTAAACAAACATCGAAAACAAATGTACTTACTAACCAAGATAACAGCTTTTAGATTGTTAGTTGTGATTGGGAATCCAAGTCCACTACTCTCTTGAATTCGAAGTAGTACATCTACTAGATCTTCTTCGAGTTCACTCATCTTGTTCTTGATTTCTATCCTATTCTCTCTATGTTCTTTGATGATATTACCCAAGATTCTATCAACTTCTTTATGAATCTTTTCCAATTTAGGCTTCACATTACTAATAACATGAAGGAATTTTAATGAAGGGAATAAATCTGCAATCGTAAACCCACCCAACATCTTAGTTGCTTCCTTCATCAAGGATAAGAACGCTTCTTTATCTTTCGATTTCTTACCAAACGCGGCTCTTGAAATAACATCATTAGTTAATGAAAAAATTTTAGTACTAAGATTTATCTGCGAACCACATTCGAGAGAAATATTTCGAACGAGATTAGTAACTTCTTCTTCCCTTAGAGACTTAAGCGAATGTACTTGTTTAGCACTTAAGAGTTCTAAGACGAAAAGCTTTCTCATTTGTCTCCAATAATCACCATAAGGAGAGAATGCTACATCTTTATAATTGTATGTCAATATCTTAGCAGCAAGAACTTCACCTCTATCAACAAACATGAGGTCATGAGTATTCATAACTTGTTTAGCTACATTTGGAGAAGAAACGACGATAACGGAGACTTGGCCGAGTTTTAGGTGCATAAGAGGACCATATTTCTTGGCTAAGTCTCTGAGAGAATGATGGGGTAAGCCTAATATTTGGTGTAAGTTTCCTATTAGAGGTAGTTTCCATGGTCCTGGAAGTGATTTTGAGTATGGGTTTTTCGTTTTGGATCTTTGGTTTGTTGATTTGAACTTTGTGATCAATATGAACAAGAAGGGGATAATGAAACCTAAGAGTAGAAAATTGAAGGATGGGAATTTGAAATCCATGGATATGAAGAGGATTTTAAGAATTGAATTGGGTAATATGGTTGATAAGCATCTTTATAGAGATTGAGGATCACAGAAGCCAAGGAGAAAACAACAATACATGGTCAATAATTCATGTGTGGTACACTTGTGACTTGAATAAGGTAAATGGTTGACCCTCCCAATCCCAAATCTCCAAAGTTTTTAGTATCTCAACACTTACCATTAATTAGCCATTTGGTGTCTTCTTTCACAATTTTATTATTTTTAGGGAAGATTCAATTACGTGTTGGTCTTGGTTTAACCTGTGACATCTCAATAGTTTTTTAGGTTGGACGAGCGTGCAATCACGTGCTATTTGCAAATCTTTTCATACTTCACTCGTGCAAACCTCACGTACGAAGCTGAAGCTTACCAAAATGATAGATTTCATCTTCTTCTATGTCGTCTTAATAAGTGGATTGGGGCCGATCCTTAATAGAAAGCAAATAAACGAAAATAAAAAAAATCAAAATTGCAACAAGCCAACACCGTCCTCGTGGCCAGTGTTTCCTTAGCCTAGATACACCTCTTATATCATCATCTAGCACAATAAGATGAAGCTACACCTTGGGGATGATTCCTAAGATTAATATCCTCATTTTTGTCAAGTAGTCTGCTGCCATATTTCACTCCCGAAAATTGTGGGGAAATTGTGTTGTAAAACATTCTAACTATCCAGATGCTAAAGTGTTTATTCTCCCCATGGGAGCATAGATAAGGTGACAAATATTATCTGAATCTACCGAAATTAGCACTCTCCGAACCCAAACATGCTGGCCAACTCCAAGCCAAACTCAACACCCTGTAACTCATGTATATATAGTCTCCGGTGGGCATGTACTCATGCTTGCTGCATACACATGCCCATCTGTGTCCCTTATGACAGCCCCAAAGCCAGCAGACGAGGAGCTAAGGCTTCCGTCTGTGTTTATTATGTGGTAACCTGCCATAAGAGGGTTCCATTTGATAGCTTCGTAACCTGGCAGAGCCTTGGAAGGTTTATATTCCACCTTTCCATTATAGCGCTAGTCATCAGACCTTGAACTTGCTCTTTCCATGCCAGAATTTTTATTTTAACTTCTTGGATTATCGAGACAAAACCAAATTTGAGCTTGTAAACTGATTCTGAATCTATTGCCATGACGTTCCTTCCATATCTGATAAACATGAGCATTCAACACTAATCTGCCATATGTTTACGAATATGATGATCTCCTTTGAGATGGTTGCAGCACCATGTTATCTCTCCATCCCACGTAGTCTCAATCGATCGACTATTCGACTGTGCCCGAGAAGGTGAACAGAGTGTGGGTTAACATTTAATCCCCATTGGCTGAGTTTTTCTTTTGTTTTCAAGCGTCGGTGCAAAGCCAACCAGGTTATAGACGAGTGTCTAGGGATGCAATTGCTAAACCAAACCAGGCCAATCCAGCTTTTCTGGGGCCTAACCAGCCGAATAGCTTTGTAACTATCCTTGAGATTATATTGGGTTCCAAACTACAACATACCGTTTGCCATGCTCTATTGGAACTTCATTCAGCCGCCTTCCAATCTCACCTAGATGTCTGTATACATGATCAGGAACCATCCATCTCCCTTCTCGAATGTCATCACATAGGAGTCATAGAGAAGTTAAGAATTGAACCTATCATGTAGAAGGCCTAGAGGGTGCCAAACATCCTCCCAGATTTTTGTATTTGTGCGGTCGCCAATGAGGGTAGTAATGATAGTCTTCCATCTTCTTATCATTCTTCTTCTTTTTTATATGAATAATAACCCCGGAATTCAGAGATTCTAGACTTATCGACCCTGCTTAGAGCTACCAAATAGGCCTTTAACTCACTATACTCCACCAGTGATGAAAGAATCTTGACCTCTCCTTGATGGCTTCACTGTTAGGTCCCCCTACCAAGCAAAACAAAGATAAGAAGAGCTTCGTCAACCTATGCACCCTTGCTACTACAATTTGGATCATTTGGAGTGAACGAAATGCTAGACTGCTTGAAGCAGCAACCGAAAAAAAAGAAACATTAGAAAACGTAGTTGTTAAGATCAATGGGTCGATGTTCAATTGGGCAATCAAACAACCTTAGATCAAAACACAAACTTTAGGCCTTTAAGCCTATCACGTGTGGACCTAACTCTGCTACCATGTCAAGTTTGTGGTCATCAAACTCAAAACCAATTGGCAATGAGTGGAGAGGACCTATACATTATATTATTGGTTGCTAGTTACCCCTTCTCCCATGTGGGACTATTCTTACAGTTTCTACGTTATCATGTAGCTTCCAAGACTCAAGAACCACGACTGCAACTGTTGGAATCTTTCAGCCATTAGGTACTTCCTATTCGACATGACATGTGCCAAAATCCTATGTGCGACTGTCGCCCCAATATTCAACATGTGACAGGCACCTAAAGAGGTAGTAACTCTATGAAAGAGCTTTTGGAATTTGGCTCAATACTCGGGCCCAGGCCGTGCATTAGATTCAACCACAATATACTTTTCCTTAGAGTGAATGACAAATCTGCGAATCGTATTCTTTAAATCTTGAATAAAACTCAAGTTTATTGGTTGAGCAAAAAAGAGATGAATTGAGGGCGCTATTAAAAATCAAAAAATTTGATAATAATAACAGGTGGGAAGTATCATAAACTTGAACCAAATATCTCACGAGTCTTATTGCTCATCTTCTCAATTAATTTCTTTTTTATTTGACAAGTTTAGAAAATCAACAGGTGGGGATTTTGCATCAAACCCATAATTTATTTTATTTGGATGGTGTGGTTACCAAGTTGGTTTCAGGGTTCTAGACGCGAAGTCATATCCATTAAAATTTGTTAACCTTTCAAAAAGAAAAGGAGATATATTGGTGGAGACGCAGAGCTGAGCGAAAAGAGAGCTGAGGTGGTAGGGAGAGAAATTATGGCGCCAGAAACGACAAAGAAGAGAGTAGTTTTAGGAAGAAAAGACAGTTTTGTTTTTTTTAATCCCCCAAGCATTCGTCTCCTACCAATGTTGAATTGAAAGTTATTCGAGATCTAATTTAATGAGATTGATCACAAGTTTTTTTTTTTCCGATCATGAATGTTGTTGTTTGAAGCCCGACTAACTAAGTTATCTATGTTATTATAAATCAGATGAGAAATGACTAAATATAACATTGTTACTTTTTTTTTTTGATGAAAAATATAACATTTTTACTTGAGACCGATAAATTACGAAACAACTAAAAATCAGATAGGATGAGCCCTTCCATCAATCAAGTTATTTGAATTTATGCACATCTCTAATGTGGTTCCAACAACTTATTTGAATATAATAGTTATTTCAGAATATAAAGAGGAATAAAATGAAGGTTGACACATTCTACTCGACATACGTCTTGGCGAAGTGCTATCTGATCGAGACTAGTATTATTTTTAAATTTTTAAATGTATATCAAGATTAAAAATTAAAATAATGAACAATTCGAGGATTTTTGTGTGTTTCAGAATGATAACATTACTACGAAAACAAAACATGTGGTCCACAGATGTGTGTTTGAGAATGAAAAGAAAACCCTAACTATTGAAAAATTGAAGAGACTAGTGATTTTGGAAGTGAAAGGCCACACACACTCCTTTTCAAGGATCCCCAAGAGACGGCCTACTAACCATGTACTCTCTCTCTCCTTTCATTATCTAAGCCTTTGTCCATAGCACTCCCAGTCTCCCACCACATGAAATCACTATAAATGTTTGAGTGTGGGACTGTGCAATTGGGCCACCACAAATCAGCAGTGTCTATTTTGAACACTATTTTTGTGGCCCTTGTGGGGACTTAAGATTGACATAACTTTAATAATATCTCTATTAAAATCCTTGAAATGAACAAAGTCATATGATAAAATTTGTTTATTTTGTATTTCAAAATTTAACAAGTTCATTGGATAATATGATACTTTTATGAAAATTAATGGCTTAGGATTATATCTATGTGGGGTTTATATTGATATGGTAAAACTCAAGGTCAAGTTGGTCTCGAATCAGTTTCATATAAATAATCTTCGACATCGTTGTTATCTACCGGTCGGGGTTTAATAACTGAAAGTAGATCAACAACAGAACTTCAAAGGCAGAGGGTGCAAGCCGTGACCACAACTTAGGCCGCAGATTTTCAATGAGATTTGGTATGGGTGGGTGGAGAAAATGATTGTTAATGAAAGGTTCAGTTTAATCATTGGCCTAATTTCTGATAGCTATGAGATTCTTCTCTAGTTAGACACTTTACATGAAATGAAATCTCATTTTTTCTTCGAATATGCATGAAGGAAAACCTAATCTCTTCCTAATGATCATCTCATAGTTAACTTGTTGACTAAGTGAGCAAGATTTCTCGGTGATGGATTAAAACAAATGCATTCATCATTCGTTCTATTAGTGATTCTATGAGCTAAAAAATACAATAACAAATTATTTTTGGTCCACTCTATCTTTCATTTTTTTCCCATTCTTTAAATCAATAGTCCAGTCATTAAGGAAACTAAAGACTTGTTAATAAGGATTAGATTAAGTTCATTTAGGATAAGATAGAAAATAATTGGCTTTTTAAATATAAGGGAAAAGGACATCTACTTTTGTATAAGCCTTTATAGTAAGCAACTTATTGTCCTTTATATTTTTTTTTATATAACTTGCTATACAAACAAGTATAATACATTCCGATATTCGATAAGTATATTCCTCACTAGATAAAATCTAGAGAGAGAACAAAAACTAATTAACTACCCAAAGTGGGGTTATTGCTAAATAACCTCCCATTATAACATTTACTCTTAAAATAAGTGGAATGAGAAAAGTAAATACGACTTTGCTAATTCTTCTCCACTTTTAGAATAGAAGACATTACAGCTTAATCTAACTTTCGAACTTAAATAACATAGTCAGACCAGTCGGATATAAACGAAGTATGATCCATAGTTAAACTGGGAATCCTACTCGACTTAACCGGGTTTTGTTTACCTCCAATCAGTCTCGCTGGATTTCCAACCGCTGTTGTTCTTGCAGGTACTTCTTTTAGAACGACCGATCCTGCTCCGATCTTAGCTCCATCACCAATTCTAACATTTCCCAATATCGACGAGCCCGCCCCTATCAAAACACCATTACCAATCTTAGGATGTCTATCCCCACACATTTTACCTGTTCCTCCTAATGTCACATTATGTAGTATTGATACATTATTTCCAATTACAGCCGTCTCTCCGATTACGATTCCCGAGGCATGATCGAACAATATGCCCCGTCCGATTTTCGCCCCTGGATGAATATCAACTCCAAATACTTCAGATACTCTGTTTTGAATCAAAAGGGCTAATGTTTTTCTATCTTGTGACCATAATTTATGTGAAACTCTATGAGATTGACATGATAAAAACCCTTTGAAATTAAGTAAACAATGAACATAACTTATACAAGCTGGGTCTCTTTCTTTAACAGCTTTAAGATCTTCTTTAATGGAGATTCTTATTTCTTCATCTTCATTAATAACATTCAATAAAATTTCAGAAAGAAGAGTAATTGGAAGATTTGAATTGCTTAATTTCATTGCTATATGATTAGCTAATGAAGTTTCAAGAGAAGAATGAGAGAGAATTGATGTATAATAATAAGCTGATAGAATTGGTTCTTGTTTGATATCGAATTCAGCTTCTTCTCGAATTTTTAACCATAAACTATCATCGTCTTCATCGAATTTTGTAGTGAAGATTGAAACAGAGTGATGAATTGGTATTTTATGATCTAATTGATTTATTGAACAAGAAGATGGAAGATCAGAGAAATTATGAAATGGGTATTTGATGTATTGGTATACTTGAGAATTAGTAGTATCATTTTGGGTTTGTTTGGAATTGATTGAACAGAGATGCTCTGTTGGTGATTTGGTTCTTGGATTATGAACACAAGCTGCCATGGTTATGAAGATTTGCAAGAGATTAGAGAGATGGGTTTTTTTCTAGAGAGATGAGTGAGATGAAGATGAAGATTGGGTTGATGGAAGAAGCTATATAGGTGGAGAATTATGAGGGTAGAACTTTCATGGAAAGTTATGGGGAGCAAAAATTATTTGTGTTTTTTGTGGTTACCCTTGATTTAAAAATGGCTGGTCTTAAGGGAAAATAGTAAGCGAATTTCAAGTATCCTATAGAATAAAATAAAAATAAAAAACTTTTGTATGATGTAACATCAAACGTCAATGAAACCAAAGAGACGAAAGAAGAAATCAATAAATAAAAGGTGGATGTCTTTGTTTGTGCTTATAGACCTCTCGCATGAGAGTGCAACTCTCAAATTCACCACAGAATCACATGAGGCAACCCGCCCACGACCCCCTCATTTATGTCATAATACAACAATTTTGATAAAAAAAGAATATGATAAGAAGATAATGGTATTGTCAAGTTCTGATTGTAACTAGACCATTACATCTACATTTTTAGGGTTTCTTGATAACATTTTTTTAGTTTTGCTTTTCAGTTAACAAAATATAGGAAAGTCTTTAGAGTCGTAAAGAAGTGGAATTAGCGACAATGATGTGTAACTTGATAAGGGAAAATATCCAATTCTAACAATAAATTGAAAAAAATGACTTAAATAATTAGCTTTTTTACCTATATAAATATTGACTACAACCGGAAGAAATATGGTTTCTAAAATGTTTCTAGTTGATCAGAAAATGACATAATTCTATTACCTTGACCATTAATTTTTTGTAATAACTTTGGTTCTATAAGGAATTTAAGATGTGGCTTTTGTGTTCATTTGAATTTCGAAATAACAGTACCCGTACAAATTATAAACGAAAAATACTAGAGAACAAGATAAATTAGACAAATTTTGAGGTATTCTTTTTCCTCTACTACCTTAGCCAGTGTCCAGTGACAAGCTTTGAGTGAGAGGTCCTAGTTAACGGGAGGTTCATCACTCCAATGCAAAATACAGTAATCGAGGAAGACATCTGACGGCAGTTGTAATATCTGACAGTCACATCAATGCTCACGATTGGTCCTTGAATCAATTATGGCTGCCTCTTTGACTATCTGACGTTTGAGATGACGTCTAAGTCCTCTTGTTCACGAAAGGTAACTACAACACTTGAGTGATACTTTGATTAAGTGGGGTGCCTATGCAGTAATGGTTTCCCTCCTATCTGCCAAATTCGAGGGGTCTCGGATCCATGCCTGAGTTTGGTTCTCGGACTGGACAACCCAAGACCCTTAGCAAGATCTCGGACTGGACAATCCAAGACCCTTAGCAAGATCTCGGACTGTCCAATTTGAGACTTCTCGACTGGCACCCGAGAGTATGCTTACTTTCTCAGATTTTTCACTCCGAAGATAAGACTATGCAATTAGAATTGAGTGATGTGATTTTGCTTCTATAATGAAATTGAGAGTAAAACTCTAAAAAGAATGTCTGTCTTCAAATTGAGTGATATGTATAACTTTTTCTGAGAGAGACTTGGCAAGTGCTCGTAATTGTGGCTCTGTTAGACCTTTTATTAGATCAACGTGTTTGCGACAAGATGGGAAAGAGATAGGTTATACTTCTTAAAATGAGTGAAGCATTATCTAATATACAAAAAGTAGTATGGAAGCACAAGAAATCTCATGAATACAAACATCACTATCATTTTCTCAAGAAAGTAAAAAATAAAAATAAATGTAAAACTTATCTATCATAAAACCTAATGAAATAAAATTCCACTTTAAGAGAGATGAATGTAGTTTCTGATTATGTTACTGAATTAACCATTGAAAATTAGGTTACATTTCTTTTTCCAAGTCAAATGTAAAATCTGGCTAGAGGTATGAATTTACCCGAGTCAGATTTCAAAACGATTATTACGTCTGACATAGCTGACATGGGTTGATTTTTAGACCACTTAGATTCAAAAGATTCAAATTTCTTGAAGAAAAAAGCCACATTACATTTATTTTGTCAACTATGTAACTTGAACACTCAATTTGGTACCTGGTCATGACTCGAGGACCGAAGCGACCTGGTTGGCCCACTCGGAAAGAGTCGGGGTACCCGATGCGTAGGCATGCTCGACCAGCCCAGCTAGTACCAATACCAGCCCAGATATGAAGTTCGATATTTTTCTTGTAAATGTTGTTTCATAAAACTGATACAAGTTACAAAATTTTGAGAAAAGGCAGTTCGAAGAAAACTGTAACTAAAGAAGAAATTAAATTTTAAGATATAATGCTTATCTAAGCTGAAACAATTTCGAGTTATAATTTTACCTCGACATCTACACCGACAGGTAAGTCTGAGTTGCATCAAAGAATCAATTGCTTGCGCAGTTGGGTAGAGAATATCGATGAGTCAGTTGGTGAGTTCTAATTTCAAAATGAAATCTTGCATCTTTATGAACACAGTAGATAGAGAGGTACAGGGCCCATGGACTTTGCATTGGAGGACTTTGCTGCATCTAGTATTTGGTTGCACGAATCTTCGATTAGGGGAACCCAGTATGATCTCAACTTAATTCTTATTTTTTGTTTAGGTGCCCTCTACAAAGAGAAAGAAAACAACCTCGATTGATCGGTTAGCATATCACTGTCATTAACATTCATGAAAGGCGGGCTACCAACCAAACTTCCAAATGATCTAAATGATCCCTTTCATGGAAGATCATATAAAGTTTGACATGTGGGACTATTATCACACACCATCTCGGCCGTGGCATTCTTTGGAGTGTAACACAGTGTCTTCTTGTCAAGTGATAAGAGAACATGTACCCAAGAGCCCTTTCATTGATGAGCCTATCTCTAACAACATATCAAGTTTGTGACATCCAACTCAAAAGCCAACGGGTCATGACCGGACAAGCACTAGATATAATTGAATTGATCATGAGACTTTCCTTCGTCCCCGTGTGACTATTCTTATCGACCATGACGTTTTGAATTAGATTTTAGTAGTCTTTGGGAGAAGTTTTATACGTTTAGTCTTACTTTCTTTATTGAAGTCTTTCACCAATTCTCCACATTTTGAATTACTTAATTGTGACAGCCAAGCCTTCGCAGTTAATAATATTGTCTTCCCTTTTGGCACCATAAGCCCAAGTGTACAGGTACAGGGTTTTGTTCTCGGCGGAGACTCTACGAGCCACACGATTCACCCTACTATCATCAGAGTACGCCTCGACACCAAACACCATGAACCTCAAATATGTAAACTTAAAATTGAGCTATACACAAACCCAAGACCTAAAATCCCAAAAAAGAAGTAGCTAGAGTTTAAGACCATGAAGAAAGAATGAGTACCTTATCAACATCAGCACCTACAGAGATTTTAGAAGTAGCTAGAGTTTCAGACCCACCAACCTGAAAATCCCAAAAAAGAAGAAGATGGTTTTAACATAACTTTCAATTGATAAAACATTAATAATAAGTAAACCAACCTCGACTGAAGTTGAATCAGATCCATCAGGTAAACTTTGAAGATTTTCTTGTATAGCAAAGACCTTAGAAGATTGATTAGTTTTTAAAGATGGAAATTTCGACAAATTTGTGAGTAAAGAAAAAATTGAAGATTTGGGTTTTGTTGATGAAATGTTGGTATTGCAGAATGGAAGAAGATGAAGAGATGTGGGCATGGAAGAAAATCACCATTTTTGCCTCTCTCTCTCTCTCTCTCTATCTCTCTGTGAGCTTATCATTCAAATTTGTTTCATGGTCACTTTTGACAACACTTTTGGGGTCAGTTACTGCAACACTTTTGAAACCAATACTTGCACACTTTTGGCCACTTTCGACGACACTTTTGTAGTCACTTTTGGTAACGCATGTGTTACCACTTTTGCGGTGCTTATGCATTAACTTATGGTAAGTTCTCGAGGTCACTTTTTGACAAGGCTTATGATTTGTAAGGCTTTCGGAACCACTATTAGCAACAAGTGTAACATTTTTGGGCCCGCTTCTGCCTATGCTTTTGGCATCACTTTTGTGGATATTTTGTGACGTTTTGGATATCTTCTGCAATCTAATGAATTCTAACCCTTAAATATTAGTATCTCAAAATTTGCTTAGACCGGGCTATCAATTTTGTGATGGTTGTGGGAATTGAAAATTCATTTTCCAAAGAAGAGGAGGATATATTTCAAACTACTGTATAAATCATAAACACAGAATCAAATTCATAAAACAAAATAGCATGGAATATTTGTTATGAACTTACTGAAATTGTAAAAGAAAATGTATTTTGAAGGTAATCTATATATCCTTATATTTGGAAAAGGCTACTAATACTATTTGGGATCGTAGTTGCTATACTTTCACAAATCACAACGATTGAAAATTGACTTAGATTTATCATGATAAATAGTCTAAAATAGGTGTTAAAATTATGACAGACTTATTCCCTGATTTAGCAGTATATATACCTAATTAATTTTTCAAATTCAAATTCAACTGTAGCTAGGAATAGAAATTTAATTTTCCTAACATGTGTCCTCAAGATAAAATGTTTAGATTTTGAGGTTTTGTTTCTATAAATATTATAAATGGTCGCGTAAACAGACAGTTGAAATTTGACTTGTTAATATAAAAAGAAATTATGATTTGCTTACGATACAAAAATGGAGAGAGTTGAAATTTGACTTGTTAGTACGGAAAATTTTTAGGAGTATGATTTTATTATATGCTCGGAAGGCACATCAAAAAAGACCCATCAAAGTTAGTAGTTTTAGCTAGGGGTTGGAATTATGCACGTGGGCCCGAACCCGTCTGTGCCCGCCTCGGGCACAACCCGCCCGACCCGCCAAGTTTTGGTTGTCGGACATGGGTTAAAACCTCAGCATCACTCAGTGATACCCAACCAAATTACATCAATTTTTTGGGTTGATGAAGCCCAACATTCCATGTTGCCAGTCCTAATTGAGATGGTAAATAATATGTTTGAGGGCAATCATAGGTACACAATGCATTGTTTTTCAATGACCTAAGACAATTCCTAAGTAAAATTTTCATAGCATATCTTTTTTTGTTGACGTCAGAGTGCGATTATCGTTATGCTTATGACGTTAACCGCAATTCGTATAGTGGTCGGAGGTCAATTCTAGGGAGTAATACATCAGAGTAGATCGTCTACTAGATTGGCGGAGTTGATTGTCGGAGTAGACCTGGGGGATTACGGGGGAATAGACTAACGAGAGACAAGAAGAACAGAGAGCTTCTAGCGAGATCTGACGAAACAAAGTAGAATACTTCTAGCCTAGAACCTCCTTTTTGGACTAGCTAGATAAGAAATGATCGAAGTAGGAGACTTCTAGCCGGAACCTTCTTGTAAGACTAGCTGACTGAGAGGTGACCAGTGTCGAAGAATTTTAATGCGCGGATCAGAGAGTAAGTGCAAGTAATTTTTGAGTGAGAGTTTCAAAACCCCTTCCATGAGTGAGACCCCCTTTATTTATAAAGTTGGACGATAGTAACTACACTTGGATCATGGGACTTATCAAATCTAAATTGTAGGATCTTACTAGGATCTCTAGTAGTCGTTGATCTCGCGAGAAGAACGACTCAACCTTATGAGGCACTCCACCCTAGTAGAAATGCTTTACTTCTCCTTTAAAATAGTGCGAGACTCGGTCTTCTACCATGACTCTAACGTGTAGTGAGATATCAGGGATTAGGCTGACTCAATCTCTTACGGTCTGGTCACGAGTCGTGCAACTAGCTGGAGTCCGAGTGGGCTGATGTGGCAGACTAGGATAGGTATTCTAGAAGCGTGGGCTTGAGCAAGCACGTCACCCTCACTGGGCCTACTAGGCGTGTCGGGCTTGCCAGGCGGAGAGCTTTCGGTGGCCCTCCTTGTTAGGCTAGTTGGACTGCTAGCGAGACACCCCTCATGTTATACTAAGGCGACACATTAAAGAGGCCCAATACCATCTCCACTTACGTGAAGCCCATGTGTCGTTTTTGGCCAATACACTCGCATTAATTAATCAGAAAGAATCTGTAACGTATTCACTCATTTTTTGCCCCGTGCACGATTGATAACCAATGCATTTTGAAAAGATTCACACTATCTTGTTCATTGCCTAGTGTGTGAGACTCATTATCGTCGGCCCAATGGCATCGAAAATGCCAAGTGCGTATAATTAGGGTTTCAGTTTTAATTATCGGCTATAAATAGTAGATTAGACAATTTACCGATTCAATATGCCATTCTCTTTCTCTTTCACTGCCGCCGTCCCTACTTTTGCAGTCTTGCTTCTTCACCTCAAAGTTTTGCCCGTCGTTCTCTGTTTAGATCAAAGATAAAAGAAAATCTCAATCAGAGTAAACTCTTGCTTGTACTTATGTTATATCGCCATATTTTTCTTTACTACAAACTTATTTAGCAAAATCTTCTTTTCGCGTTTAGATTATGAGAAAGATTTCAGATTAATTCACCATTAGTTCTTCTGAAATTTCGAATCATCTGATTTTAGAATTTTTGAAGAAATATGAGACATCTAAGTCATACAAGTAAAGAGATTTGTTCATTACCTTATTATTTGCGATTTCGCATGTCATTTTTACTAGTAGAAAATTCTAATTAGGTCATTTATACCTTTTTTTTAGTACGATGAGAACAGCTCCGTCACAAATCTCTAACAATAGAAAGGATCCATCGATGTCATCGCCACAAATCTCGACTACAATATTACCTATAGACAACCAAGCTCCTACTGTTAGCGGAACTTCACCAGTACTTAGTACAATGGTGGCACAACTTCATGAGAAGCAATTGTCGCTGCAAAAGAGCCCGTTACCATTGCAAAAGGCAGTTAATAGTAGCGGTTTAGCAAGGAATGAAGCTTCGCCAACGATTAATACAACAATGGGACCACCTTCGACGATGGGTCCTCCGTTACTTCGAAAAGGTAAAAGCATTGAAGAAACGAAATCTAAAAAACATTCACAACCAACTCCAGCTCCAATTTCAACCGGAGATACTCCGACTCCAGCTCTGACTTCAATTAGAGTTCCAGGTCCTATTTCAACTCCAACTCCAGCTCTGACTTCAACTGTGGCTTCAACTCCCAAGCCAAAGAGAAACAGACAAACAAGTAATAATCAAAGTTATTTTTATTTTATTTTTATTGTGCTTTTATCCTTAATTTACTGTCACATTTACATATTGACACGAGAAGGGTAAAATTGTCTAATAAACGCACGCACCTAACGGAAACGATTAACTTTGAAATAAAACATAACTTACTCACAAGAAAAATGGATGCAACTTAAAATACTATTTTTCTTAGGGTCTAAACTAAAATGAAATCTTGGTAGATTGTTAAGGAAACCAAAGCGATATCTTTCACAAATTTTTCAAAAATTAAACCATTTTGAGAATCAAAATCAAAATTTCCCTCTTTTTTTCAAAGTCTATTTGATTCTGATTTTAATATGAATTTTAATCGTCTCCATTCTGGGTAAGTAGTAATTAATCTTTTTCCTTTATGAACTTTTCAGAAAATTTTCATGCAAAAAGAGAAACAGATTTGAGAGAATCAAACCCCATTAAATTTGTTCTCATCCTTGCCAACTATTATCAGTTACCCATATTTGGATTCTTTTATAAAATTTCAAATGACGAATGTCATTAAACAAGAAATCATTGACAGATGTTTTTTGAAATTTTTACAGAGTAGTGGATAGAGATTGATTTTGGGCTATAAATTAAATCCTCATTCTATAAATTTTTTATCTGAAAACCAGGTGGTGGTGGTGGTGGTGGTGCTAACTGTGAAGGAGTAACAAGAATACTGAGATCATCAATGGGTCGTTCTCGAGTTCCTCATGCTCCTGAACTAGGGTTTGTGTTTCTTTCATCTACTCTGTTGTTGTCCTGTTTCTTTTCTTCTTATTAATGGTGGGGTTTTTCGTGTTCTTCTATAACTTTCTCTTTTTGAAATCAAAATTGGGGTTTTTTGTTTGGTTGGGGTTTTGGGTTTTTGTGTATTTGTTTTTTATGTTATTTTTAGATGTTTAGAGTCTTGAGAATCATTTAGTGGAGTATAATTATACAGAGAGAGAGAAAAAAAAGTGTTTTTCGAAGATATCTGACTTGTGATAGTCCCACAACGTTCACGAGAGTGTCTGAGCCTGAGCTATTGGTGTACGCTCAAACTTAGTATGTGGAGAAGCCTTTTGGAGGGCGTCACATGACCCATGGTGTGAACTGAGGCCACGGTGCACGATACAGTTAGATGACCGATTTAGGGTGGTTATGGGTCCATTTGAGTAAGATGTTTCAGATTCAAACAAGTCAGGTTCAACCAAAGTGAAATAAAATGTTGATAACGACCCTCCTGTATTTGTTTCATTGCATGTTTATGTTTTTAACTTTTGGTCTCAAACTTTTTAATTTTTCAAGATTTTTTTTCAAACAATTTCTTTATTGAATCTTAACAAGTAAAGGTTTGTTGTTGTTGTTTTATTTCGATATCTTAAACATTTTATTTTCTAGATATTGAAATGTAAAAGGTAATTAAAAATCTCGAGGTTAGAATTGCACCAACTAGGAAACTACCCATGGAGAAACGAAAAATTTGAGTTGATGATCTTTAGTTTATAGGACTAAAAAGGTTGACATTTTGTTGAACTTAATATTTTTCGTTTAATGCAGATCATCGAGTAATCCTAATGGTTCAAGAGGAGGAAACTTAGAGTCTTCAAGTGCAGGTATATCATTCGATTTTACGACTAAATCCATGCTAAAAAAACTCATTACTAAAATGGATTTTACGTGCCACATCATCTACCAACTTTATATACACACGTTATAGAATTTCTAGCGCATTTTTATCGTGTTTAGACTATTTTTTCTTTTGTAACTTTGTTTTTTGTCGAAAAAGGTCAAGGAACAAATGAAGGGAAAAGGGCTTTGTACCATTGCAACTACTGCAACAAAGACCTTACTGGAAAGATTCGTATAAAGTGTGCGACTTGTTCTGATTTCGACTTGTGTATCGAGTGCTTTTCTGTTGGAGTTGAGGTTTATCCTCACAAAAGCAATCACCCTTATAGGGTCATGGTAAGTAAAATTACCCCAATACGTGTTTTTTTAAGCTCGGTCGTTGTCAATGTGGGACTATTTTCACAGTCGATTATGGGTTTTAACTTTAAGTAATTATAATTTGTTCACCAGGACAATTTGTCGTTCCCCCTCATTTCTCCAGACTGGAATGCAGATGAAGAGATGCTTCTTCTTGAGGTAGTATTTCATTTTCATTAAGCAAACTAGAAAGTGATCAACATTGATAGTAAAACGGATCATTTTATACTTGGGTATCATACCTTTCGGTGCGTGAATAATGAATTTACGATTGGGTTCTCTTGATAGGGGTTAGAAATGTATGGAGTGGAGAACTGGGGAGACGTTGCTGAGCATGTCAGTACAAAGAGCAAAGCTCATTGTATTGAACATTATAATAATTATTACATGTCTTCGCCATGCTATCCTCTACCGGTATGAGTCAGTTTTCATCTTGTTATGAGTTTTTTATAGTGAAGATATGCCCCTAGCTAGTATACCGCGTTGGTTGTGTGAGGGTGTGCTTATTCGGCTTATAACTTGGAGAGGAAGCCTCACTGATCTAGCTTTTAGGGCGACAAAGGTCCGAGATCAGCTGGGAGGGAAAGAGGGTGAAACGACCCAAGGATACTTACTATTTTGTTTAATTTTGTAGGACATGTCTCATGTTGCCGGAAAGAACAAAGATGAACTTATTGCCATGTCAAAAGAGCAAAACTATGGCAAGACAGGTTTGCTAGCTATACTGTCGAAAAGAAATTTTTACTCGTCTTTTTGCATTCGTACAAAAATTACTAAATTTATACGAATACTTGCTATAGGAATGCATCAGCTTGGGAAGCTCAAGCTAGATGAAGTGCCTGAAAGTTCTCGTTCAAGCTCTAAGTACGATTTCGTTTCAATTTATGGTTATTGATTCGCGTTTAACTCGTCCAATTGATCCTTCATGATAGTTTCTTTCAATCTTTTGATCAGGAACGAAGAAGCTGCATTTAGTCGTCCCCCATCAAACTCTACTGCAGGTATTTCGATAACGATAGTCTTAGGTTGGTTGTGCCTGCAGTTTGTTGCCTAGATTCCAATTTTTTTTTCTTTTATGACCAGAGAAAAGTGTAAGAGGGAAGAACTCTATCTCTTCCGAGGTTGAAGGCCCTTCTTTGGCAGAGTTAAGTGGCTATAATCCGAAGAGACATGAGTTCGATCCTGAGTACGACACTGAGGCAGAGCAGCTACTCGTCGACATGGATTTCAGGGATACAGACACTGAAGACGAGCGAGAGCTGAAGCTAAGAGTCCTCCAAATCTACAACAAGAGGTCTCATATCTCTCTGGATTCTTCGATGTTAATCAAGTTGTCGAATACTTTTGCTTTTCTATATAGTTTAAAGTAATTGAAATGAAAACGTGTTGACAGGCTTGACGAGAGAAAACGCAGGAAGGACTTCATAATAGAAAGAAATTTACTGCAAGAAGATCCGTTCTTCAAGGATCTTTCTCCCGAAGAAAAGGAGATTTACGAGCGGCATAAGGTCTTTATGCGTTTTCTCTCTAAAGAAGATTACGACCAATTGGTTAGGACTGGTATTGAAGAACATAGGACTCGAAAACGAATTGAAGACCTAAAGGTAATATTGCTTTGGACTACTACCTTAACTCTTCGATAAAGCCCAAATATCTAACGTGTGAAGATTTCATAAACGCGGCCTTTTATGATTGCACAGGAAGCCCGAGCTGCTGGCTGTCGGACATCAGCCCAAGCAGATAGATATCTTGAACTGAAGAGGCGATTGGTTGTTGAAGATAATGCAAGGAGAGCGAGGGCAACCACTCAGGTTGCTCCAACTAGTAGACCTGTGCAAAGGATGAACCAGACACAAGGAGTGCCCAGTCTAACTAGTCCTCGAGGCGGAGCAGGAAGTTACTTTACATTTCAAGCTGGTGGCAGCAACACCCAGACTTCCACCGCCGCAGCAGCAACTTCTTCAAGTTCTTCGCATGTTTGGGATATCAGAGGGCTTCCTGGAATAGATCTACTATCTAACGTTGTGAGTACTCTCGTTCGTCTATGTGAATCACTTTGGTTGGGTGATAACATGTATGTCTCTCTAATGAAAAAAAAATGTGTTCGAGTATTTGACACAAAATTTGATGCAAACGATTTTTGCAGGAAAAGAGGTTATGTGTGGAGACGAGGATTATCCCATCTCAGTATCTGAGGATGTCAGAAATTTTGTCGGTAGAGTTCATGAAGGGCAGAGTAACTCGAAAATCGGATGCTCATCGGCTTTTTAGGGTTGATCCAAGCACAACTGATAGAGTTTATGATATGCTTATAAAAAAAGGACTTATTCCTCCTGAATCATAATTCAGTTTTGCTTGGTTTTCTTCTTGTAATGAACATCTGAGTCAGCATCCATGTCATCCAGATCTGAATGTGTCATCTGTACTTGTACTTCATTGCCATCTCAGCTTGTCAAATTGATTGGTGTGTCAGCTCATCAAGTCCTATCTTAAAGTCCACATTTGTTGTAATAAGAAATTTCGGCTAATTTATCATTGCAAATGTCTGTGATACATTTAATTTTTGCTGCTTATTAATGCAAACCCTAACTTCTAGCTGCTTGTTCCACTTTAGACCCCTATCTCATGACCAGTTTCTGTTTTGGTCTCTTATTTTTTGAAGATTATTTTTGTGATGTTCAACCCATTTTTCTTTTTTGGGATATTGATATACCATAGTTATTACGAAGGCATTGATATATCAATACGATGTATAAGCACGATAAGTGTTGAGCTTAAACCCTTACAAAAACTGACCGAAAGGCCAATTAAATGAATGACCTAAGACCCCAATTAAACTATTGGCTTAAAGCCCAACTAAACTACTTTGTTTATACCCAAATAAATTAAACCCTCGTATCTTCATGCTTGAGGAGTTGTTAATTTTGTTTTCGAATTAGAGTATGTCACAAGTGGGATCTTCAATTGTTGATTCGGTTGACAGTAATATAACATGTAATTATACTAATTAGGTTATCATTTGGTGGGTGATTTGGGGAAATAAGAAAAGTATCCAGAGCAATAAGTTGTGGGTGGAAATTTTTTTTTTTTGTTTTCTCCAAACATCACCCTTAATTATTTTTCAATTTGTTGTTCTTTCTTCTTCCCCTCTCACCTCCACTGGAACTCCACGACCTCTACCATATTCTAACGACCACCACCATTAGTGTAGACCACCATAAAAAATCTAGTTGGATCTTCTATCTTCTTTCTTCACTCTCTCTCCTCTTTCTCTCTCAAATCTTATCCTCTCTCTGTCTCTCACTAAATCCCAGCGAAGGAGTTTTCCCTTCGTCGGAAACCCGCTTGGTTTTCCAGACGAGATGGCATCGTTTGGTTTCCAGACGAAGGGTTCTGGCGAAGGGGTTCTCCCCTTCGCCGGAACATAGGCATAGAAAGAGAGAGAAGAAAAGAGGGGAGGGTGAGAGAAGAGAGAAAGACGTCGACAGCCGTCGCCGGCAATTTCGGATGGCGGTTTATGCCGGCGACTTGAGGGGTGCGTTTGGTGGTTTTCAGCCTTTTTCCCCAGAAACTTTTTTTTTTCTCCAAATCAACGACCTATCATTTTTATCAGCATGTTACGTCGGCCATATTGCCTTTACTCCTACTGCTTTCGGTTATGCCTAATATATTATTTATGTCAATGCTTTGGAGAAACAAAGAAATTTTTCGGGGTACAAATTTCTGAGTGGAAAAAAAATTTGGAGCTTTTTGTTTCCTCATAAACATCTACTATCTTTAATGTCTTTTTTGTTTCTTCTTCCACTCGCACCTCCATCATCAACTCAAGTCGTCATCTCATTCCTCTCTCTCTCTCTCTCTTCTTCTGTTTCTTCATCCCTCTCTCTCTCCCTCTCTTTCATCTCTCTCTAATTTCCAACGAAGAGGAGACATCTTTCGTCGGGACTCATATGTGGTTGCTTCGTCTGGATCTGGAAGCACTAGATCCAAACGAAGGGTTTCGGCGAAGGGATTCTCCCTTTCGCCGAAACTTCAGGAGAAAAAGAGAGAAAAACATGACAAGGAATGGAAAGACAAAAAGAAGATAGAGAGAGTTAGAAAGATGAGCAAGCGAGAAATAGATAAAGGTTGTCAGCGGTCGCCTGACCGGCTAGAGGCATGAGAAAAAGTGTGCTTCGAATAACTTTTCTTTTGTTTTCCCACCGTATAAAATTGGTATTAACGTGAGAATTTTTTTTTTGTTTCCCCCAAAACAACCATCATTAATAATTTATTTAGAGGGCTGAAATATTAAAGCCCTTCCATTTAAGAGGAAGTGATGGGAGGGGGGAGAAGAAAAGAAACGGTTAAAGTAAGAGTTCTTATAACTACTTATTAACTACCAATTCCCCTCCACGTCCAAAAATCAATTCTCTCTTTTAATCAATTCTCTGACCACTTTCTCTCTCTAACTTCCCTCCTCTGTTTCTCTCTCTGTCTCTTTATGATGCGTTTCTTTCTTCATTACTTTCTCATTTCCTCTTCCAAAACCTAAACCCCTAGAAACAGAGCACAAAAATTACGTCAAAAAGTTTTGGTCATGGGTTTCTCAATTCTCAGTCTATCAATGGTGATTTTGTTTGTTTATTTAGGAAATACCCAGTTGGGTTTAAGTGATGATCAACAAAATTTTCCTGGAAATTTCATTACTTGGCAAGATTTGAGAATTGATTATGATTACTTTGGAAGAATGAAATTGAATGATAAACAGAACAACACTAGTCGATTGATTGTTGTTTCAAAAGATGGATTAGGTGATTCAATTACTGTTCAAGGTGCTATTGATTTAATTCCTGATTATAATACCCAAAGGATCAAAATTTTGATACTTCCAGGGATTTACAGGTCTGTTTAAATTCTAACCAAAAACTCATAAAGTTTGAATCTTTACTGGTTTCCAATTTGATTTTGTGAAATTTGCAGAGAAAGGGTAGTTGTTCCAAGAACAAAACCCTATGTTTCGTTTATAGCGAATCGAAGTTCTGAAACTGTTATATCTTGGAATAGTAAAGCTTCTGATAGAGATTCAGGTGGACATGAAACTGGAACTTTTAATACAGCTACTGTTGATATAGAATCTGATTACTTTTGTGCTACAGGAATCACTTTCGAGGTACAAAAAAAAAACAGAACTTTTCCGATAATATTCATAATTAGATTCGAAAAATATAAACTTTTCGATCACTTACGGACATGGGGTTTTGTTTCAGAATACAGTAGTTGCAGAACCAGGAGGATCAGGAATGCAAGCAGTAGCACTTAAGATTACAGGAGACAAATCGATGTTTTTTCAAGTTTGGATTTTAGGTTCACAAGATACTCTTTTAGACCTAAGTGGATCACATTTCTTCTATCAATGTTATATTCAAGGATCAGTTGATTTCATTTTCGGTAATGGAAGATCACTCTATAAGGTAAAGTCTACTCAATCTAAACTAAAATGGGTATTCGAAAAAATTTCGATTTTTCGGTGTTAGATTAATGGATTCTGTCTGGGTATTTTGAATCAGGACTGTGATCTTTATTCAACTGCTGATGGAACAGGAGCAATTGCAGCTTCTCACAGAGAAACAATGGTAGAAAAAAGCGGGTTTTCTTTCGTTAATTGTCGAGTTAATGGAACTGGTAATATCTACTTAGGAAGAGCTTGGGGTCGATATTCAAGAACAATCTATGCTTTCTGTGATTTCAATGGAATTATAGATCCGTCTGGATGGAGTGATTGGGGTGACCCATCAAGGAGAAGGTAAGAAAAACCCTAGTTTTTCAGCATTATTTTAGTTTGAAACTGAGATGAATCATGAATCTAACATGGGTTGATACAGGACTGCTTTTTTCGGTGAATATCAATGTCGAGGTAGAGGTGCTAATTCTAGAAGACGAGTATCATGGGCAAAGTCATTTAGCTATTATGAAGCAAAACCATTTCTCGACATGAATTTCATCGATGGAAATGAGTGGTTAAGACTTTGATCCACTGACAATTTTTTCTTACCCGGAAAAAAGTACAGGAAGAAGAAATGATTCATCGATGAAGGGACAGTGTAAGATAGTCAATAGCAATGATAATCTGTTAGCTGTAGCTATCGATCGTCAATCAAGGAAGAGAAAGTGGTGGTAACAAGTCTTGATGTTTGGATGCATCTGAAAAAGGGTGGTGAAATATATGATGAAAATTGTAGAATGTGATGGCATTTGCCTTCTAAATATGTACTATGTTTGTTTGTAGAAATGAAACCTAAAACTCGATGTATTCAATCTACCAAACATGCTTACTTTCAACACTGAACTCATCATTGGTTTCTCAAGCAATTCCTGAATCAAATCCAAGTTAAGAACAAAACTATTTGAAAGCAGAATCCATTTCGATTCAGACAATAACATAGTTGATTCATTTCAAATATATAAACTGAGTATATTATATGGTTCAGTATCATATTATAACTAGTACCAAAACATAAAAGATATATCATATAATGGAGTCGGCTTTGGGGTTGGGCCGCTAAGACACAAGCACACACCCTGCGCCTTCGTTCTAGTTGCAATTCAGTCTGATCCACTGAGATTTGGACTTACCGAAGTTTCTCTATACTTTTCTACATCTATATATGACGATCTTGTCGAAACAAACATGAAATTTAACTTAGTAATAGTTTTCAAGAAATCGGTATCTTATCAATGTAATCTTATATCTCATCTGCTTTCGTAGTTTCTACTGTTTCACATTTCTGGCCACCAGTTCCGAGAACGTTGTCTTTCATATCTACCTTGTTCTTCTCACCATCTTTGATTGTATCAAGTTTTGAAGTTTCGGGAACTTCATGGTTCAATATTGCAGTTCCATTAGATTCGACCCTCTTCGGTACAGAGTTTGCAGAGATCATTGAGCTAGGGCTTACAACTGCAGAAATGACAGAGATTATATCTGGGTTTGTCTTGATTTCATTCCATTTGTTCTCAAACCAATCCTTGGAAAGTCTAAGGTTCTTCGTTTCAACATTCAAGAATCGATTCTCACCTAAGACAGTCAAGAAGTAATGCTTTATTCCTCCATTACAATTTAGACTATGAAATCTAACATCACAAAGAAACATAGAGCAGATTGAAAGACTAAGTTCGACAAGAAAAGCATACCAGGGAAGTAAACTTGCAGACTGTCATGTTCAAAGTTTCGAGTCCCAATTAAAACCCCTTCCCACCAGCCGTCATTCCACCATGCATCCACTGGGGCTCCAATCTCAAAGATAACAAATTTTGGATCCTCAGTAGGAGGGAAAGGTCGGATCCTAGATCGTCCCAAGCATCTCATGCCTAGTTTATCAGGAGGTGCTAATCTGAAGGCAGGTATCAATTCCTACAAGGGAAAAATAATGTGATGAATCCTTCTCCACCCCGCCAGAATAACGAGTCTATCCATCGACTAGAGAGATACCTCCGGACTTCTAACCCATGCCTCATTTAACAAATTGAACTAAAGACCGCATTTCCTATTGGTCTTGGTTACAAGGACATATCAATGTTTCTTTGGACTTGGGCTCCTGTGCAAATCAAACTAGTGCAAACCAAGCCTAAAATGTGCAAACTCGTGCAAACCTTACTTTGTGAGAACAATAAATAGGGAATCGAAGCCACATCAGGACAGGCGAAAAGGTCAGACCCTCATATACATCTAGAGAGTATAAAATGAGAAACGATTCCTCTCTCCCATTTGGGGTCTAACCCATGATCAACTGTAGAAAGACAAATCGATGTGAAAACAATAAATGTCATGGGGCACAAACCTGCAGATTCCCACGATCATCTGCATCTAGCAGATCATCGTATTGGACCTTCAGCTGCTTCTGAGACACTTGCAAGATCGTACACCTGAACCAACAGCCTCTTATCCCACTATCATTAGACAAAACTTCTATTCTTTCACCAACCTTGAAGGGCGAAGGAATCGATAGTGGGAGAGCAACAGAGTTGATATTCGTTGGTTTGCTTTCCGGCAATTGAAACTTCAAGCTCTGGTTTCTGGGTCCGGAGGATGTCAATTCGCTCTTTTGGGCTAAAGCTTGGCCACCAGAGCAATTTGTCAAAATCTTCTGATTTTCATTGATACTTCTAATCTTCTTAGATCTCTTAGTTCTTTTCCCTTGAGGAAACATCTCTTCTTCTCCTAAACACGAAAGGATTGCTTGCTCGAAATAGCCCTTCAATTTACTTAAATCAAAAGGCCTAACTCTATTGTTTCTAAACTGTCTAAAACACAAATATACTCTTTCGAATGAAGATTGTGGAAGAATCTCATAGCATTTATGGTAATGATTTGGGGTTAAAACTGTGGCTGGACCGTCAACACATTCCGCGCTGATAACTTGAGAATGAGGAGTGAGAAAGACTTCTCTTGGATGCGGTTTGGATATACGAATTATAGCCTCAACTTCCTTACTGTAATGAAACCATCGAACTTTTACCTTTTTTTGCCCCTTCCTATCTTCATACATATCATCTAAATATGCAAGATATTGAGTTTCTTCTTTTGCCATGATCAGAACAAATGCATGAATCTGCTAATCGGAAAGTAAGGAAAGTCTTTTACTGATTATGATTTACCAATTATGATTAATTAATGTTATGATTCGAACTTACAGCTATAATTGTCCCACTTCTGCAAAATGCCGGGTAATGCTTGAGTTGTTTAGCACATGTCCAAGAATCACCCAACCACACAATATCTGAATTACGCCCCTTGAATTCCCTCGAAAACCCGCCCTGAAATGGAAAATGAATGTCAACAATATCCGGAAATAAAATATCAAAACCGAAGAATAAACAATAAAAATAAGATGAAGAAAGAAAGAAAAAGATACCACGCGGTCAGGTTCATAGCTCTCCATATTGGTTTCCGTCATCGATACATCCAAAGATCCTAAAGCTTGTGAAGAATCATTTCTTTGTGACTCTGTCATTCATTTTAAATTACAGATTAAATATTTAAAAATTACGATCTTCGTTTTGTGGCGAAAGACTTCGTTTACAACACACTTGTCCCTAGACAAAGGAAAAGAAAGGAAAGGTGGAGAAGAATCAAAATGTGTCAGGACAAAAGGGAGTTCGTACTTATCCTTTCCGGAGTACATGGATGTGTGCCAATAACTCGTGTGTGTATTAAGTATTCATTACAAAACATAAAAGGTAGACAATGTTTTCCTTTTTTGACACGTTGAACAAATATATAAAAGAATGAAGGAATATATAGAGGGTAAAATGGAGACTAAAGACTTGGACCAAAATGGAACTTTGAGTTATAATAACATTCTATCCGGACTATAAGTGAAGTCTTTGCAGAAAGTTCACAATTTAGCCGACTTCTTTCCATGACTCGAGGAAACCAGCAAATGGTTTGCCCCTTGCCCCCTAATCACTGGTTTACCAAATGTGAATACGATTTAGATAAATGCAAATATAAAAGCTATTGTTGGAAATGAAGATAAGCAAGGAAACTCAAAGATGGAACTATCTTTGAGTTGTCAAATGCTCAAAATGGTGATGGATCATAATCACCTTTTCCTCCCAAAATTCGTGGAAAGTTTCATGATTTCTCGTTGCTATACTTTAATTGTTGGTCTTGGTTGAATACGTTAACCATATATTAAATGATATGCCATAACACAAACTTGGGTTTGCAAGCTAAGAACTTCATAACTAACTAGCAATCTACCCCTTTGCTTTTATGAGCATATTTTCCTCTAAAATTTGATCTTTGAATATCAAACACTCGTAAACATGAAGTCCAATAGATAATCAAGCAGAGAGAGAGAGAGAGAGAGAGAGAGAGAGAGAGTAAAATAGCACACAAAAACTAGGTAAAAGGCAAAAATACATACTCAAATAATCTCTCGGGTGATGCTGCTTTGAGAGCAACGAAGTGAGCCAATCGACAACCTCTCTTCTCGATCTCCATTTGAATCCATGACTAATGGAAACATCAGAACCATAAACATCTACGAACTTGTCAGCAACTACATATACCATGTGTCTGAGGCTTCTCTCTGTGCCCACGACAGCAAGGATAGAATCTCCATCAGCATCCTTTAAGTTATAATGAACAACTCGCTTGCCTCTCTCTTTTGAAACATGATCCTCTTTCCATTCCGAGAAACCAAGATCATCTTTAGACATCTTGAGTGAAACCACTTCAATGGGTATCAAGGAAATACCTCAATATAATCACCTATTTAACATACCCAAAGTCCAAAGATGTCAAATTGAAACTAACCTCAAGTCTAAATTAGATGCCTAAAACAAATAATGGAACAACTTAAGAAGAAAACCCTTCTAATTTCTAAAGATGGCTACCTATTTGAACAAAAAGAAAACCAAAATTCCCTATGATTCCTACTCAAAATATTATGGGAGAAACCTAATGATTTAGAAACTTTAAGTTAGGAGCTTAGAGCTGTAAATCCCTAACTCTAAATCAGGAATCCTAGTCATTATATCAATTGGGTTTTTAAGTTTGATCATATATAATAGAGGCCTAAAAAAGCAATATTTAGACAAAATTTGAACAGAGAAGTAATGGGTATGTCAATTTAGAAGCATAAAAGATGGTATTGAGCAAATGCAATGGAACCAAAGATATTTGATCAGCTGAGAAGATACCTGTGAATTCCTTGCAGATCAAAAAGCAGTAATTTTTTTTTTTCTTACTCAGGCTTCCACTTTTGCAGGAGAAGGAAGAAAAATGGGGAGGAGGAGGAGGATGAACAAAGTGGGGGATGAGGAAGGTGATAGATGAGTTACAAATGGAGTTTGGGTGTTCTCTTCCCCCATTATAATTGGTAGAGAGAGAGAGAGAGAGATAAGAAGAGAGAAAGAAAGTAAATGAGGAGCAGAAAAGGAAAACTTTCTCTGTGAGGGACAACTCTCACTCCCTTCTTTTGGTAAACTAGTCATACTCATCTTCCAATTATATGTTGGTTCAACCGTGAAATCTCAACTTTGCCCAACTCAAATTATTCAATCCATTTACACCTACTTCCATCTTGTTTTTAGGGTGCCACGAGTACCCAAAAAAAAAATTTGTTGTAAGAGCACTTCCAACTTCAAACGGTTGAGTATCTCATGGAAAAGAAAAATTCAGTTGGTGGAGGCCGAAAATCTAAATTTTCGGTCACAATTGACTACTCCAACTTGAGTTTGGAGTGGGTTGAGACTCAGCCCTAGCTCTCCCTTCAACCGACCCAACAGATTGGGTCGGCTGAAGGTGTGGTCATATGACTGTTGGAAATCCCTAACAGTCATGTGATCATTTCCATCTTGGTCGTTGGATGTGATTCAACGATTAGATATTGTTGTTGGATCACATCTAACGGTCCAATTTTTTATTAAATATATATTATCTTTTAATTTTTTTTAAACATTTTAATTACTTTTTCTAAAAGATGATTATTACTCACTAATAATTAAAATGCATTACTAATTAAACTTTCACATTAATAATCCAACGGTCTAAAATTCAAATTTTAGGTCTCAAGAGAGACTGGGGTTGGAACTGATCTTTGAGGTTAAGCGGAAGCTGAAAATTTTGGATTGAAAAAATGATTATTTTTGCCTAAGTCACGTTAGGGTTGGAGTTGCTCTTAACACTGAGGGAGGAGAATGATCAAACCCCAAACAACTATTGGCGTCCAGGTATGGAGGACAAGGATCAACTTGTCTGAAATCCAAAACAAGGGTTCGGACTCTGGACCAGTCAAAGAGTATTTTCATATCGTTGTTAAGACTGGGAAGGAGACTGGTCGACCCCAAACATCTATTGGTGCCCAGGGTATAAAGAACACAGATCTGGAAACCAAAGCAAAGGGTCGGACTCAAACTAGACCGATGGTATTTTCAAGGGAGATTGACTAAGGTCAATCTCAACTTTGCCCACATCAACTTATTCCATCCATTTACACCTACTCCCATATTATTTAGAGGTTTTCTATTGCTTTCTTTCTACCGGTTCCCTTTCCTTTTCACTATAAACAAAATCCAAGTCAAATTATGAAATCACATTTCAAGAAATTCTTTTTTAGCTAATTTCTTATTAGGAAGATAACTTTGTCAAGTCCAAAGACTAGTTTTTATATGTGAGTACATCAATTCTTAAGATCACTACATTAGTTCTCTTATTCATAAGTATGGGTAAGAAAAGGAGAAGAGCAAGAAGAAATTCCCTCATTTTGAAGAAGAAATAACGAAACTTTAATGATAGAATTGTGGAGCAAATGTCGAGCAAATTACTTTAAGAACCGTAGTGAACTTCTACTTTAGTTAATAAAAAATGGAGTGGTGACAGTTATAACTTTACAGGTGATTACCTCAGAAAAATTAAACAATAGTTACTACAACGAGATTTGAAAAATGTTGCTTAATTAACCATGGGTCATTAACCTTTATAACGATCATGATCGATCACTTTAGAGACAAACGGTGGGATAGAATTTAAGCTCACATATTATTTCCAAATCTAACAAGTAAAACTTTAAACCCCCTTTTGCAATTATAATGACTGGAATGTTGAAAGATACACATATATAATAGATATCTTATAATCTCTTATACATACACCTATGGACTATGGTATTCAAATAAATGATCGAGTGCTAATAGTAAAAGTGATCATAAAAAAGTCACATCTTAATCCATTTATTTGGGTAACACTATAATTTTGTTGGGTTGACTTCAAAAAGATCACTCACTAGGAAAGATTGGACATAGTTTGGGACAAATCAAGTCAAATTTGAACAAAACCAAAAATTTCACATGAAACTAATTGATGAACCTGTCCTCTGGCTTAGAATTTGGAGATCTACATTTTTAATTGGGCTCCTTGTACAACCACATAGAAGTCTAAAAACATAAACAGTACTCATTAGGTTAAGTTAATGTAGAGACTGAAAAAGGGTACGTTCCATGAGATGTGAAGACATGTCCATCAATGTCTTTTAAGTGTATGTCACATACGTCATTCATGTGTGGTGTTGTATCATTATCACTTACTCGTTTGCAGATGTAACAAGTGATTGCTTGTTACTTATAACATTATATATATAAACACACCGTAGAGTGACTTAAATTTTAGTTTCTTCTCAACTACAATCTTAACAATCATGTTAATTGTTAAGTACGTCCATTTAACATATATATTTCATTTATCCATAGTCAAAATTTGAACTCGTCCGAGAGAAACATAATGGTACATAATAACAACCATTAGATAAGGGCATTATACTCGAAACATTGTACTCTAAAATTATACACTTGCATAATGATCTGGACTGAATGATTTGAATCTATGGTTATCATACTTGTACCAAACTATCAAACACCACTCATCCATAAGTCACATGCTTCATCTCCTAAGGCCTACTTTTGCCCTAAAAGGGTGAAAACTACCCTTCAATATAAGTCCTCCTTTCTGTACCACATAAGAAAAGACCAACTTCATACTACTATTTATAACCTAAACCCCACCACCACCATGTAGTATCCAACAGTTAAGGTTGACCACCATAACCTTTCTTCTATCTCTCTCCAAAAATGGTAGAGAACATTAAACAAAAAAAAAACAGACTTTAGGCAGAAATCACATGTGACTAGTTGTAATTCGAACTTCAATGAATTACTACAATAAGCCACATATGATTTCTGTCCAGAGTCACTATGCTTTTTCTTATTCCTCGTCGTTGCTCGTCTCTCTAACTCCTACTCTTCTTCTTTAGTCATTTTCTCTCTCTAACTTTCTTTGCTCTCATAACGTACTTATCGATTCATCACCCGCTGTTGTAATCCCATAGATGTATTCTTCCATCGCTTGAGCTTCCAACCAAATATCTCTCATTTACTACTAATCTATTTATATTTCTCTCTCTAAAACCAACTTCATACAGATACTCTCCATTCTTAATATCCCACACCCTTATCACACCTTCTATTGATATAAAGATACACCCACTATTCATACACCCAATCACTCCTCTCCTCCCATCACCACCACCACCACCACCACCTCCGGCAACGCCACCACCACCACCAACCCAAACATTAAATCTATTCACTTCTTCAAAATTATCTACCCTTCTAACACTAGCAACTCCACTAGGGTTTTCTACCAACAGAAAGAAACTAGAGCTGATGTCAACTAATGAAACCACCCCACCTCTCTCATCTTCTTCTTCATTCAAAACAAACCCTAAATTTGTTAAATCAAATGACATAATTTTAACTCCATTACATGCAACTGCTATTTCATGCTCATTTGAAACCCTAACTCGGACTAGTTGTGGTTCTATTAACTCAGTTAACAAATACCAACCCATTAATGAATCTGGATCGGTTAATGAACCACCAATAAAAACAAGTTCTTCCGTTTCACCATTCCAAATGTGAAATGACCGACCCGGGACACCCGCATAGAGTCCGATCCACCATTGATTTGATCCACCAAATTCAACTAGCGATCCATCTTCCACTACATTACCTAACTGGACTCGACGAGGACCTGGACCCGGACGACCTGGATACGAACCAGGACCTCTTATGATGACAACATGGACATCCCCATCTAGTGAGGCAAAAACGAGCTTCGAATCAGTTAGAACCATTCCGGAAACAGCACGTGAGAACAGACCGAGTTGATCACGCTCATGTGGAAGGAAAGTGCTGACGTGGAGTTTTGAAGTCAAGTCGAATAAGCAAACTGAGCCGTCGTCGAAGCCGCAAGCCAAGTGGCGGTCGGAAAGAGAGAGGCAACGGCATGTAAGGGCATAATTGTCCAAATCAGTAAAATTGAGGACCGTATGTACAGATCTCGATACACGAAAATTATACGCCGTACGATGACAGTGTATATACTCCTCGTACCACGAGTCACGTTTGAGATTTGTTACTCGCCAAATTGTACGGGTTAGATTGTGCCATAGAAGATCTGACCGTGAGATTGCACGCCACGTCGTACATACCTGCATCAAGAGAAGGAGAGAAATGTGACCATTAGATTTTAATCACAAGGTTTCTGGTTGTCGAGGATAAATGATTCTAAAGTCTCACGACTTTGAATTTCGTGTAAAACGAACTTTTTATCGTGGCTCAAAATAAAGCCTAATGAAACACCGATTAAGAAACAATCTTATTCATTAACTATGTGGCATCAAGTTTCAAAAAACAAAAAAGAAGTAACTTTCTTGGGTCTCTGGATCAACCTTTCCGGTGACAAGTGTAATATGTCGGATTACGGTAATGGCAAATAATTTAATATAGGATGTGTGAGCACAAACTTTTGAATGACCGCCAATATTGGGTAGAATCGAGAGCGCTGGTATCCGGTTTGATACTGTTTTTTCAGTTAGGAGCAATGGAGGGTTCTCAATGACACCACAAGGACAAGCGAGACACGACCTCATATATTGCAATATAAGATACGAGCCTAAGAACAGCTGCGTGCCATACGGGTAAGGCTGGTTCAACACAACAATGACTCCCCACGACTTGGCAATATCAATAGGGTCCCCACTTTTGCCACCTCGAGCCCAATTCTACATGCACGAGATTTTGCTCTTAGCGAAGGTTCCCTGAATTCATCTAAAATGCCATACATATGTAGCCCGGACTCTGGACACGACTACTGATGCAGGGCTATCACACCAACTATCTTGGAATTCACCCCAACCCATTGATACCACTTTGACCACATAGATGTACAACTTATGTTTTAGGAGGGTACTTCAAAAAATGCCTTGAAAGTACAAAAAAAGCATAAGTAATCACATCCCAAAACACACCTACCAACTTAAAATCCAAAAACGTTTCACTAGACAAGGTACAAATCCACCACATAAGAAGAGAAGCCCCAAAAGCAAACAAATCTCCTCTCACACAATAAACACATTGAAAATATCAAGAGAGAGCCCCCCTTCTCAACAAGCTTCATTGTGCTTACTTTTTCAACTGTATTGTCTCTCTTATTAACTTTCATTTCCAATGAAACAAGTGAAGATCAAATCAAGTACAGATCTTGACCGTTAGATTAACATACCAACAAACAAAAAAAAAAAAAAAAGAAAGACTAGAGATGACGTATATATAGTATAAAACTCTGACTAGAAAAAAGGCGGGAAAATCTAAAAGTAAGAAGTGATATTTTAAGCTATAATCATACTAAAACAGTGAAAATCAACAGTTTTTTCTTCCACATTTTAGTGAAATATCAGCATCTTTCTGTTTCTGTTTCTTAGAGAGAGAGAGAGAGAGAGAGAGAGAGAGATGGATAAAAGTTGAGTCAAAAGGGGGAGTTAATTTTAAAATAACTAAAATAAGAACTTCTGATTTGAAATACGTTATAAAGTAGTTCTTCCTTTTTTGAATCAAATCAACAAAGAAAGAACCCTAAAAAGGGAATTTCAATTGATACCCACGAAAGATTTCTATAAAATTTAAAATACCCATGTTGAATCGAAACAAATATGACGGAGAATTCGAAGTTAAGTGATAAAAAAAAAAAAAAGGAAGAATCTTGAACAGAGTAAAGGGGAGAAATTAAACAGACCTGAAAGAAATTAGAGAGAGAAGAAGCAACAGCAAGTCTACCCAGAGGATTAGTTTGAGATACATCAATGGCGATTTGATAAGCAAGTGATTCAAGAAAAGGTTCAGGCCAAACTTCATTATTAGTACTACTACTACCCAATCTTAGTCTTGATGATGAAGGTCCTTCAAACTCTGTTCTTCTAATTCCTCCACCTCCTCTGTTATCTTTTGAAGAAGATGATGATGATGAAGAAGAAGTCATGAAAAGATAGTATTGGAAGAGAGACGATGAGGCCGAGAGAGAGATAGAAGTAGAAATGGGTTAATGGGGTGTGTGCTACCTATTCACATGGAGAGAGAGAGGTCTAGGTCTAGAGAGAGAGAGAGATGGTGATGGATGGGAGATGAGAGAATAATAGATATAATTGTAAATGGAAAAAATAGGGAGAGGCCCTGTCCTGCAAGGACGGCGGAGAGGAAGGAAGTTAAGGAGGAAGTGAGGAAAGGGGAGAAGAAAGTAAAGGGGGTACATTAAAAGTACCAATGGTTTATAGCATTTTCCCGTATATTATTAGCAGAGAGATGCTAGAATCACAAAAGATTTTGACAAAAAAAAGTTTTCAGCTGATGTGGCGGTTGTGATTTTCATCTCTCAACGGCCTAGATTTGGTCAAAGTTTGAAACCACACCCGCCACATCAGCTGGGAACCTTTTTTTGTCAAAATCTTTTGTAACTTTATCATTTCCCTTATTAGCAAGAGGATGTGTGCACTTCAACCTCTCTAGTGGTGGCCAACGGGTCGTGCCGTGCCGGCACGGCCCGTTTGGCAGTCGTGCCGTGTCAGACACGCCACGGCCACGCAGGCACGGCTTGAGCCGTGCCGTGCCCAGACCACAAAGGTCAGGGCACAGAAACGACCCATGGGAACGGCCCGACCGTTCCCGTTGCGTTTCTGGCCGTTTCTGTGGCCGTTCCGTGGCGTTCCCGTAGTCGTTCCCGTGGCCGTTCCGTGGCGTTCCCGTAGTCGCTCCCGTGGCTCCGACCCATTCATAAATATTTTTTACTTGTAAAAAAAAAGTAATAAAAGAAATATTACATTTTTTTCAAGTAAAAAATTGTGATGTACAAAAACTTAGAGTCTATGTCATATCTTTGTTTATTTTATTGGAAAAGAGTTGTATAAAGACTCTCCACATTTACTTTATATTTTGTGGTTTAGGTGTGGGACTATCTTTACCACTTTATTTATTTATTTTTTTGAAAATAAGTTTTAGTTTGTTTCAACAACAAAAAAAATCTAAGTAAAAAAAATTAAAGTAAAACCTCTTTTGTGCTACACCAATTACTAATAAATGGGGTGAGAGTGTACAACACCCTCAAAAGAGAGTGTTGTATACCCTAAGTAACTTTTTAAAATTAAAAAAATTAAAAGTGTTTTGAGGATGTTAGTACACCCTAGGTAATGCTTAAAAATTCAAATAACTAAATTGGGCCGTTGCTAGCGTGTCGTTGTTGCCGTTTCCGTTCCGTGTCGTTCCGTGCCCACGGGTCGTGCCGTGTACGATCCGTTCCGTGTCGTTCCTGCGTGTCTAATGGGTCGTGTTTAACGAGTCTGGGGCTCTAAAATCCTAGCCCCGACACGGCACGCCAGACCCGTGACGGGTCGACACGGCACGGAACGGACCGTTCCGTGCCGTTCCGTGTCCTCAAATAAACGGGCCGTGCCGGTCCGTTTCCGTGTCGGCACGGCCCGTTGGCCACCACTAAACCTCTCTGTGTTGTATATATTCTTGGGGCACTACTCTCCTTCCCTAAACGAATAATGTCAGTCCAATTGGACATGTCGCTTTGAGGTCGAGGTGAAGAGTAGGTTGACCTATGCCGACGCACTCGGATAGTCGGATCAGGGTGACTACCGGTTCTATGAATAGTCAGTCTCACATGAGGGAAGAGCGATCCAACAACCAAAAATATGATGTATATATGTCTTATCAACTCATTGTCAATTTGTTTTAAGTTTGATAACCCCAAACTTAACATAGTATCAGAGTTAGGCCTTGATAGACTTGAAAGTCACACGTGTTCCAGGTGATCCAAAAAAATACTACATGTTAGGCTTAAAGAACGTCACACATGAGGAGGCGCTAGCAACCAAGAATATGATGTCAAGGTCTTCTCAACTCATTGTCAATTGATTTGAGTTGGATCACCACAAACTTAACACTGGTAGGTTCACATTGTGTTCTATGGACAAACCGCCCGCACGATAAGACTACAAAAACATAGTGTCGATCTGATTGAATCTGACATGTTCACTTTGGCTTGGACCAAGGTGGGGCATGGGTCAGCCGTCAGTCTGGACACCCACCTATATATAAAGACAGCCCAGTTATTAGTGAGGTTAGCGCCTATGAACGGGCTCCCTCACCTTTTGTATTGTCATTCATCTTAGTCGTGTGTATCGAGAAAAAAAACATAATTGTTCATATAGTAAGGCTCCCATCATATTCAAGACGTCCGTCATTAGTTTATAATATAATGTTTGTTAAACAATAGAACAACAAAGGATATACATCCTCATCAAAAAAAAAAAAAAAACAAAGGATATACATAATCCAGTATCATGTGGGATTCACGGTGTCTATTTACCCAATTCATTGTCAAAGTTAGTACAGGAAGGATACCACATAATGCATGCGAATGAATTGTATATTCTCGAGTAAATTAAAGGACATAGTTATCTTATTCTAAAGTTTACAGTTGCCCCTTTAACGGAAACATTGAATATCAATTTTGTTTTTTTTTGAGGTTAGAAATCTTGGACAAGGACAATGCCTCATATGACACTAAAACCTATTACAAGTCTTCCAAAGTACTAACTTTTATATATATATATAGTTGACTAATTAGATACAACCACTTAAAGATGAACCCTTGATTCGCAGTTAACTTACTCAGTTTGATTATTTGTCAGTTGTAAATGTTGTTAGAACGTTAAAAATAAATTGATACAGTCAATTTTCGTAATATACAAAGTTGATCATATAGTACTACAAAAAGTGTCCCATAAAACAATTTTTTTTTGTTGCAAGATAGTTTATATGAAAATAAGTTATTTTGTGGAAAAAATGATAGGCTGCCGGCCGCTGCCGTGGGGGAATAAATACTCAGCATCCAAATTGTCTAGGTCCAATTCCAACTCTGTGTTGGACCAAATTAACATAGTATTAACTAACAATATTGGATCAGCCTCTCAACACACCAAGAGGCCAAAAGCATCATAAACATAAACAACTCAAATATTATTATATGTAACTGTAGACAGACAAGAGCTAGAAGGCTATAAGGTTGGGGAATAGAGAGAGAGAGAGAGAGAGAGAGAGAGAGAGAGAGAGAGAGAGAGAGAGAGAGAGAGAGAGAGAGAGAGGTTTGACTGGAAAAAGAAAAGCTTGTTAATTAGGGCAACCTAGTGGAGATGAAGCACGAGTGTTATATTTTTGCAAGTTCCAAGTCAAGACCAGTCCAGTCCAGTCCAGGTCTGGTTTCCCCACCCCAGCTATAGGGGCATGCAGTCAGGTTATAGACCTCACCCATTTCTTTTCGATTTTCGTTTTGGTTAGGTGCACTTGTGGCTAATGCCAATGCTGATAGGGGACCCCAGTCCACTCCAGGTGTACTCTCTAATAAGACTAATGGTAATTTGGTCGTTTCACATCTTTGTTAGACAATGAAAAGATCAAAATGCTCCTTAAGCTGACTCAGCCACGGAGTATGTCAGAGAGTCCACCAGGAGTCCCAAATCATTTTCGAATGCATATAGAGTAATATAGCCAACAACAAAAAATAAGCTAACTCTAAACAAAAATTGTATGTGATCTTTCGTAATTCATAGTTTAAAGGATCAGAACTATTGGAAGTACGAATCACATCAAGCCACATAAGTTTTTACACAGAGTCTGCCTAATTTGTTTTCTTTCTTGAATTTGAAGGTAAGGAGCTCGTTTATTATACAGGATCTGACGCATTCAGCAGAGCGAAGCAGCGTTCTGTTCTTTTCGACTTCATCCTTTTGCATTGGCAGTGAGGGGAGTGCCACAATCTCATTCATCATTTTGGATCTACATCAGCCAAAACCCATAATTTTTGGGTATGTATTAGAATACAAAATTCCAACACAACCTACCATAGGCTACCAATTTAGCACATTAGGGTTTTAGTTGGATAAGTTCAAAGGATGAAACTGACTAGATATCGTTCAAATAAGTACTGATTTTTCTAACTAGTCGTTATAGTAATCCATGGATTGTTTAGTATTTTTAGTAGAATAATACTGAGTATTCAACTCATACAGTTGATATCATACGATCGTTTTTCAACTTAGTAGATATTTTAGAGACATTTGAAATGGTTGTAGCCCCAAAGCTTTCTAGTTTAACACAATTTACTTTATTACATTAGAGAGCCACAACTCTAAGAACTTGAACTTTTTGTTTGCTTTGTTTATCTACCCATCTTCTTCACTTCACTTCCACCACCACTGCCACTACCACTACCACTATTGTGAAGTGAATAAGATGAAGATGGAGATAAATGGAGTGTTTTTGCAAAAAGGGCAGATGAGGAAGTTTCAAATAAGAATGCACTGGGCTGATTTGGCCCATATTGTACTAGGCTCATATGGGTCAACTCACTTAACAGGCCCAAACCTAGGACTTCACCCAACTTTGCCAAACTTTCTGTCCAAGGAGGAAACCCCACCCACGGCCACACATCTTCTAGAGAGAGAAAGAGAGTGTGGTTCTCCAAACCAAGAGGTCCCACAGTTTCATTGGGTAAAAACTAAGAAGGGGTTAATTCCGTTTTGCTCCTCTAAACATGACCAACTCACTAAAATGGTTTTTTAAAGATGACAAACTTCAAATATGATCCCTTTTGAATTTTCCGTCATCAACTTTATCAAGGACAAATAATAATTTTTTTTTGAGGGAAAAGATAACATAATTTTACAACAGAGTCAGTAGTTAAAGGTTTTTTTTTTTTGTTAAAAGAGTCAGTAGTTAAAGGCGGCTAACGAAAAAATTCAAAAGGGGGTCATGTTGAAAGCTGGTCATCTTTAGGGTGTCATTTTGATGAGTTGATCATCTTTAAGAGGCCAAAATGGAATTAACCCTGTACAAAATCCTAAAGATATTCCAAAGATCCATCTTTCCTACCCAAAGCCAATCTCATACGTCCAAAACCCAATTGACCAAATGACAAGTCATGTTGCATTTTAAGAAGGTGAATCAAAGTAATACTGAATCAGTATAATAGTAATATTTAACACTTGTTCATATTATCTCACACGTAAAGGAAAACAGAAGAAATCAAAGGGATTTTCTTTTGATTCCCAAATTAAAAGAAAACAAAAATCTTGAACAAAACCTGTAGCTAATTCTTCCCCTGTTTTATGATTCGATAAACAATGTGCGCTACCTGCTTCTCTCTTTTTTTCTCTCTCTATAAATATCTATGTTCTTGTACTTTCACTCTCAAAGTGTACTCAAATCATCAAGTAAACAATCTCAAATTGAGTTGGAAATTATAGTTTAAGAATGGAGGCATATATGGTACTGAGATGGGTTTTTGATTCTGTGATGAAATTGAAAGATTCAATTGGGTTTTCATCATCATCATTGAAGAAGGAAGAGGAATATGAATATGATGATGAGAGTAGTGAGAAAAAACAGGGGAAGTCAAGTGGTGGATATTTTGAGATGCCAGTTCATTATCCTCGTTATAAGAAGGTTGATTATGAGAAAATGGAGGAATGGAAATTGGATATTCTACTTAGAGAGTATGGTCTTCATTTTAATGGCACTCTTGATGAGAAAAGGTCTTTTGCTATTGGGGCTTTTCTTTGGCCCAATCAACTTTGAAATCTGTCTCTCTAATAGGATGCATATATATGTATGGTGTCTTCTAATAAAGTGTACTGTTTTTTTTGGTTGCATAGTGTACTTAATGTGGGATGGGTTGGTGTTGTTAAGACTTAAGGATGGATGGTGCACTCATCTAATGTAAACAAACTATAGTTTTTTTAATTGGGAAAGTTGGTGTTTGTTTTTTCTTGTTGCTAATCTAACTATCGTCTGGATTCAAAATCCCAAATTAGACAAAAACAAATATTCTGATATTTTATTCACTCAACTTAGACCTTGAATCAGCTTTTATGTTTGATTTGGAAAAAGAACGCTAACTAAGGAAGAATGTCATCTTTTTGTCAACAATGTATACTAATAGCGGTAATTCTATTGTAGCCTCCAACATGTAATTAACTGCATGAGCGTAGCTGTGCATTTTGGGGGTCGTTATACAGTATAAGTAATTCAATATGACTTAACTGTAAAAGATCTAAGCAAGTAAAGACCAACCAATCATCCATGTGTGGTGGGAGCCGGGAGGACATGTTTAAGCGGCATGACCCGCCTACCCGACACCACATCACCCTGATTAACCAATTTATCGGCCCAACTTCAATATTTGCTCACCCATTAATATAGAGTTAGTATGGGTTTTCGGTGCCAGGGAAAAAGTAGAGGAAAGAAAAAGGAAGAATAAATTAGAAAAATATCAAATTTTGAAATGAGAAAAAAAAAACAAAGAGCAAAGCTGGTCTTTTCTTAACAGATCAACTAAAAATTGATCAAACTTTTTTTTTTTTTTTTTTGTTGAGCAAAAATTGATCAAATTGATGCTGGTCAAATATTGGGGACGAAACGAACGAGTTGCTCACATTTGGGGGCTAAACCAAAACTAGTTGGAAAAAATTGGGTGGTCAAGAAGGAGAAGATCTGGTTGGTTCTTTTCTGTTCTTATTCAGACATGTCTAGTATTATATGCAACTCAATTTTTTGGATCCTTTTAAACATGACAAGCTGAAAACCCTAAAAATGACTCAAATGCTTCAGTAAGTTCTAGAATTACTTAAAATCATTTGTTTATGGGTTGGCAAATTAGTCATGCTTAATACTGTTTGACTTAACTTTTAAAACAGTAATTTTGATTAAATTATTGAGTTTAAGTTAGAAAAATCCTAATCCACTCAAACCCCAAGATTAAGAATGTCCTTGTCATATTATTAGCCTGGTCCATATAATTAATTAATGTATTAACTTTAGAAAATATTTTCCCTTGTCTAAAGGTTACTTCATGTCATGTCTCTATCCATACATAATTATGAAATGAAAGACGACACAATCCGAAAAATTGATCTAAATATGGCCAAGCGTAGCAGCGTATAGTCCGACTTCACCCCAGTAGAGACAGATTTTGGGTGGCCGTCTACCTTGAATTTCAGACTGATTTCGCCCCACTTTTTTTTTTTTTTTTCTGTCAGGCAAATAACACCCTTAATAAAGAAGGATAGGTAGTAAAATAAATTTCCACCCCACATACTGACATACCCATCCTATATATATATATACAGAAGAATGATGGAAATGCCACAATTTCTTAGCAAACCAACACCTCTAGTTCACAAGCTCTCAACATTTATTTCCTCTCAATACCCTCCCTATTAGTCCATTACAAATCTCTCTCTCCCTCTCTCTCCCTCTCTCTCTCTCAAGCAAAAGTAAGAACCAAAAATTGAATGATGGATCAAATTGAGCAACAAAATACACAAAGTGGTTCCAAGGTTCTAAAAAGAACCATACAATTTGTAATATCTATCTTGTCTATATTTTCTATATTGTCTTACTCTTCACGGCACCCTATTTTTGTGAATTCTTTTAATGGTTATTTTTCAATTTTTTCTTTTCATTTAGTTAGCTATACAATTGATAGAAAGTATATGTTTTTACTTTGTAACGGTATTCTTGTTTTTCTAGCTAGAAATTTTGAATTTTTTACTTCTTCACCAATAATTGTTGATTTTCATGATAAATTAGATACAACTAATAATATAGATGATGAGTTTGTAATGAGAAATGAGGAAGTTTTAATGGTAGAAGAAGGTCATAAGGCATCTGTAAAAGAGGAGGAAAATGGGGTGTTGATTAATGAAGCTGATGAAGAAAAAAGGGTTTTAATTGTAGAAGAACAAGAATCAAAAGATCAAAAACAAGAAACACAAGAAGAGCAAGAGCAACAAGAAGAAGAAGAACACGAAGAACAAGACAAAGAAGAAGAAGAACAAGAAGAAGAAGAAGAAGAACAACAAGAAGAAGAACACGAAGAACAAGAGGAAGAGGAGAAAGGTGATAGGGAAGGAGAAGAAGCAAATGGGGTATTGAGTGCTGAAGAATTGGATAAGAGATTTGATGAGTTTATAAAAAAGATGAAGGAAGCAATTAGGGTTGAAGCTCAACAACAATTAGTTGTTGCTTAATGACTACTTTTCTGCAAGTTATAAATTTCGAGTGTCTTTTCAGTGGCAGTTGATTATATCTGGTCTTACTTGTTCTACGTTCTCGTTTGTACTTATAACTAGTTGATAAATTCATAAATATATAATAACTACGTTATTCTGCTTTTACAAACAACACTTTGATACTAGGCTGACAGATTAAGTTGGCCGACCACAACTTGACTAGCCGATCGGTACCAGACTGATGAGTTTAGTTGGCCGATCAGGATAGGACGGGTAACTTTCTTTCTCTAGATACTCGGCCTATCTCAGCCTACCAACTCATCTTGTCGGTTTGGTGTCTACTGCCCTATGGCAAGGCAATAAGAGTAGCATGGTTGTGTTTTAATTGATGTGTTGAAAGTGTTTTTGAATATGGATTGATATCTAACTCAATCTGTGACTCGCTAACCCGCTTTCAGGCGGTCTTGAATATGGGTTGGTATTTCTTTTGTTTTGTGTGATTGTTTATTTCAAATATACTATTCTTGGTTTCTTGTTTTTAGTCATGAAGAAACTTTAGTTCATACTCTTTCTTCACCACAAATTCAAATATTAAGAGTCAGAGTTAAGGTTTCAAAATGGGTGGGATTTATAGCTTGCCTTATCAAGGACTAAGAGGAAGAAGTTGAAGTAATTGATTTGTGGAGTTTTGGTACTAACCCTAGATTGTAGGTGAAGACCTTAAAAGGAAAGATGAAATCCTAATACTTTTTCACAAGCTTTATCAATATGATATGAAGAAGTATAGTACATTGAATTCAGATACAATGAGTTTTACAAATTTTACAGAAGAAGCCCATGACAGATTAGGGGCTGAGAGACGCCAAGACCACTTACGATGAGAGAGGCTGGAGGCCACCCGTGGACCTCTCCCATAATCGACGTGGAATAACTTCAAATACTAAACAACAATTAACTACATTACGAACTTACTAGAACCACACGGACAAAACAGCAAACTAATATAAGGAACAATCTACCTCTTTGTTTTCTTTCTCCACCTTTATAGCAACATTAGCTTCTTGCAGTTCTGTTCTCCGTTAATACACCATCAATTTCGAGTATCCACAAGGGAGCAGGATTCAGTAAGATTCTAAATTGAAAAGAGCTCCATCATTTGTTGGCATACTTCTGACATTACTAAGAACCCTTGTGAGTTCTCCATGAACATAGTCGACGCGTTCTTTTGTTATCGATGATTCTGCATATAGCGTTGAGGTAAGCGAATGAAATGCTTGAGACCAGTCATCCGTGTTTCCTTCAAATACAGAACTCTTAAGTCGCCATCTAAAGAGTAAATATTTTTCCGGGATGTGAAAGTAGTTTTTCAGTGAAAGTACTCGTAGAGCATGTCTGCATAAAATACCTGATACCTCAAATTCCTTGCAACTACATTGAATCTTTTCATCTTTTGGGACCCAACTCACGAAATACCCTTCATCAACATTTTTGTGATGTCTCACGAGATACGGGCCGTTATCTGTTTCAATTGCTGCAAATTGCGTAGACGAAACAATTTCATTTTGTAATAAACTAAACGCGTAAGGTGTTAGAATAGTAGCTGCATGTTCTTCGATGGGCATTGATGTCTTCATACGAATGCGTTCGATTTGCTTTTCCTCCACTTGTTTGCTAACATTGACGAATATACCCACCTAAAATACCGACGAACGCACTACTAGGATCAAAATAAAGTGATATAAGTGACAGGTAAATGCAATTATGCTCCATACCTGGTCGAAAAAGCTTTCCAAGCCCGTGTGTGAGCCCATCATCTTTTTCAAGAATATGTAAATGGATCTCGAATAATCAGTTCTTGTCATTTGAGCAAGAAAATAACCTCTCACATAAGGTAATGCCCATGAGGTTCGATGAGAAAAGAGCAAAGAAATATGCTTATTTAGAGCAAGTCCAAACCGATTAATCATTTGACTCCATTCAGACTCAAAATCCTTTTTACTTTGCAGAGTATACAACCTATCAAAATCGGACTTGAATTCATCATATCGTGGTCTAAGTGGATAAGAAAACCAACTAGACAATTTCGATACAATATGCCAAATAGAAAAAACATGTTTTGTATTCGGCAAGACATTAGCAATAGCATCTTTAAGTCCCAAATCTAGATCTGTAACAATCGTTTGTGGATGTCTTCCTTGCATAAACCGAAGAAATGCCTGCATAAAAAATCATCGGATTAGAAGGAAATTGACATGAAGATAAAGTACGACATAAAATGAATACGGATCTGTGCTCACCAACCTGAAGAGCCCATTTAAAGGATTGAGGTGTTTCATCTCGTAATAGAGCACACCCGAAGAAAATAGTATTTCCATTATTATCTACTCCAAGCCATACCCCGAGAAGCCTATCATATGCAATTTCGTGATACGTGGAATCGAAAACAACTACATCACCAAACACCTTATATGCCAGAAAAGAATTTTCATATGACCATGCTATGTTCTCAACCTTAGAACTCTCATCTACTGTATAATCATAAAGAAATTGCGCGTCATTCTCTTTCGCACTCTTGCACATATTAAGCAGCACCGATATATCATTTTCACGATCAATCTTCTTTGAGGACTGGAGAAAATTTCTCACATCCCTATCTAAAAACGGTAATTTGCTTGCCTCTCCTACCTTCTCTGATTGCAACACCTTCATTATATGACTAACGGAACAACGATATTTTGAGAGCAACAAAATCCTTTCTTGATAAACATCGGGAATCTTACGATAAGCAGGGAGTAAGCGTAATTGTTCGTCTTGCAAAAGTTCATGATTATGAGTGTTACTAAATTTTTTTACAGACCATTGAGGGATTCCCCCAAAAACTTCCTTTACAATATACATTCTAGCCATACAACCACAAACCGATGATTTACGACCTCTTTGTCCATTTGATTTAGTTGATCTTCTAACACGTAAAGAACCCGAACGATAACAAACAAATAACCGTATATATACTCCTAAATCTTGATTACTCTTTGAGCTTTCTCTCCTAATCGCGAAACCATTTTTTCTAGCGAAATTACTATAGTATTCAAATGCATCATTATCAGTTTTAAATTTCTGTCCTGTATAAGGAGGACCTAAATCGATTCTATCGTTTTTGGTTAATAATTCTTCACTCTTTTCTTCTTCTTCAAGTCTAATATAACATTTTTGTTCACCACATGGACAATGTTGTCTCCTAGTCCAACAATTTATGCTGCTTGGGGATTTAGTAGCCGTCATTTTTCAATCCAAAAGAAGAAACCCTAGTTTCCAAATTCCTGAAATTGAAGTATTTAACTTCAAATTGAACTCAAATTGAAGATACTAATTTGGGTAGCTAGCAAAGGTAGAAACCCTAGTTTCCAAATTCCTGAAATTGAAGTATTTAACTTCAAATTGAACTCAAATTGAAGATACTAATTTGGGTAGCTAGCAAAGGAAGAAACACTAGTTTCCAAAATCCTGAAATTGAAGTATTTAACTTCAAATTGAACTCAAATTGAAGATACTAATAGAAACCCAAAGCGAAAAGTCTAAAATTTAAGCTAAAATAGGAGTAAGAAAGTGAAGTCAAATAAGAAATATGAGTATTAATAGAAAAGATTCAACAAAATGAGCTTACCCAGATTTAGAATTTGAACTAGAAGCATAATAACAAAAGGAAGAAACTCTAAATTTTACCTGAAAGAGAGGAACTGACTGAATTAGGGTAGAGAGAGAAAGTGAAGATTTGAGAATTGGGTGTATGAAATTAAAAACCCCACTTTTTGCATGTAAAACCTGAAAAGCTTAACGAATCGAACAGTAGAACCGATTGTAGTAATTCTGGTTCCGATTATGACTCTCGAAGTGGAACCAACACAACCAGAACCGAATGAACAAGCAACGGCTATAAACTGTCACTAATTACTAGTTGTTTTGGCACGTAACCGTTGCTATTCCACTAGGCGGCATCGCAAACAGTATCTCTTATACTTACGATGTTTTTAAGGAAAAGTGTAAAAGGCGAAAGAATTCACCGCTGTATGAATGACCAGCAATTACTAGCGATATCGGCTTCATGCAGGCGAGTTGCAAACTCTAACCGAAACTGAGGACGGGTTGTTGGGGTTAGGTTACCTCATCCTCGTGGCCTCGCGGGATCGCAACACTTCGTCCCGGCTATTGTAGCACATGTGTCGCCTAAGGCATAAGGGGCATGATGACTTGATGTCACCTCACTTCCTCGGCTTATCACCACCAGTTTGTTCAGGATTCCAAACTCAATGGTAAGTAAACACAAGGGTTGCGCTTGTTGTAGGACTTAACCTAACACCTTATGACACGTACTGACGACAACCATGCACCTCCTGTAACCGTACTCCTGAAGGCACAACGCAGTTATATTAATTCTTATGTTAGTGTTATACAATAATATAATATTCATTACACATGGCTAACACCAACCGCTAACATCCATTACTGAATTCCTATGCACAACAAAGAATCAATTATTATAAGCCCGCTTAGCTCAGAGGTTAGAGAATCGCTTTTCAATAGGATGGTCATCGTAAAAATTTAAAATCCAAGATGGATCTTCCTAGTTAGTCTAATAAGATTTTCCCAATGGGACCAAAGGGAGAGTCATTATCACCTTGTTAGGTTAAGATTTTTTGTAAATGCTAATCACAAATTACCTACTACTTAAAACCAATTAGAAGCCTCAATTAATCACCACAAAACCCTAATCCTAATCCTCAATTCCTATATCATCATTTTCTTCACTAAGTATTAAGTGGGAATCGCATTAGGGGTAGTTAAACTAAACATCAATACTTCCTTTCATGACTTTTTTAACAAAAATTTTGAACGCTTTCCTTTTGTTCGTCTTATTATAGCGCATTAACTAAATATTAGCTGGTGTTGGTAAGATAGACTCCCTCTGTGGGCGAAAAAATAGTTGAAAAACATAACCTAGAAGTGCCAAGTGGTGCACATCGTGTACAAAGTTCCAAACAAAGCAATATATTAAACTTACACGCTTTTTTATTTTTTCAATACTTAAAGCAAATTCAAGCTTTGGAGTTTTGTTTTCTTATAAGTTATAACCCATTTCTCCTCTTCCTTAAAACTCTTCCATGTTTATCTTTATCTCTTATTTGTGATTAAGCATGGTTTAGGGGGAGATTTCTAGTTTAAGCTAAGTTGAATTATTTACTAAATAAAAGGCTTTAATCCACAGACAAACACATGAGGAGAGAAGAAAAAGATATTATTCTTTCTTTTGTCATTAGATTCAAACAATGCAATGAACATAGGAATTAAATTTCTTAATCAAGTTATTTTTTGTATTAATTGTTTAGTTTATTTGTGTAGATTTTTCTTTTCTTTTTCAGTCGTACATAATTTCTATATGTATTTGGTTGGATACTTAACTTTTCTAATGTGTATGAGACTTTTTACCTACCGACATGTAAGATGCGAAGAGTACTGGGCTTGCCTGAAGGGTGAAGAATGAAGACGCCTTCAAAATCAGAAAAGGAGAAGGAAAAATAGAATAAACAATACATCAACTCAAAATAGTGTCGTGAAAAAATATACCTTTATCTAACGTACTAGACAATATGGTATCTCTGTGGAGGTGTGTAGGGCGTGCCTCAACACCAACCGTCTGCTACATAACATGGACCTATACATAGAATTGATATTGATTGCAAATAATTTTTGAGGTTTTAGATTACTCCACTTACCAAATGTCTTAATTCTATATGTTGTGGTGTTTCAATCTTCGAGCTATTGAATTCAGAGTTAAAATTTGCTCAAAATCGAACTCTTTCGAGAATGATATACGTTAAATATCGAACTTAAGCAGCTAGCTAGGTCCAAATTCTAAGACACGCCCCTTTGGCTATAATACTGGCATGAAATACAAATTCATGATTAGCAAATGATATAATTAGATTGACAAGTCGTAATAATCTTTTGTCGTTAATGTGGATAACTCATACTTATTAGATTCAAATACTTACCAATATTCAAATTTGGGAGAGAGAGAGAGAGAGTAACAGTTTCAGGTCACTATCAACCCGGAGAAGGCGGCTTCTCCGGGAAGGGAAGATTCTCTCTCTCTCTGATCCCCATTTCTTTGCGGTCAATTCCTTAAAAAAGGATGGAGTAATTTTTTATTTCCTTCTTCTTGACCCCATCCATTATCAATAGTTAAACCCTCCCTCCATCCCTCTATAAATTCTTCTCTTGGAATGGGTGTTGTTCATTTCTATGCATCTTCTTCAATCACTACAAATTAAAAATGGTGGGTTTTGATGAACTACCCAAACATGAATTCTTTCTTACTCCTTCTCACCCTGTTCTTATAGAACTCAATCGTTTACATAATCAAATTAAAGGTTTTTCTTCTTTTCCTCATTGCTCTGTTTAACTTTGTTATGCCTCTCTCTCTCTCTCTCTCTCATTCGTTTACTGTGAGAATAGTCCCACATGGGAGAAGGACTATATAACTCTAGGTTCTCTCCAATTGGTTTTGAGTTATGGGTATCCATCCATTGTTCATTTAAGTTCCTGTATTTTGAGTTTGCTGTTTGGTTTGGGAAGTTCTTTATTGCCGCCAAATTTAGGATTTGCTGAGAGTATCTCTTAATCCTTTTATATGTTTCACTGATTGTGTTTTTAAATAAGGTATCTTATTTGTGTTATATGTGACATCCCAAGCCTAAGCCTTAGCAGTTAATGGTATTGTCCAGCTTTTCGCACCTCACACAAGTGCGTGGTTTTGTTCTTAGTGAAGGCTCCACGAGGCCCCCAAAAGGCCTCGTCATGGGCGATGACACACGATTCGCCCGATCATCAGTGTACGCAGCGACATCGTGGCCCCCCACAACGATATTGTCCTCACTTAGCCACCACCCACGTGGTGTGAGGTTTTGTTCCCCACCGGAGGCCTCGCCACTTACCAAGCTTGAGGGTTCACCTATAGCCAAGGCCCGGACACTCTCTTGAGTGATGTAGGACTGTCACGTTATATGTTATCTTTTCTATGTTTATGTATTTAGATGAAATATTAGATGAGTGTAGAGTCATAACTCGATCATTCATTTGAGCTGTTCCACATAAGTTTGAACCAGTTGCTAGCTAGAATTATCTAATTGGGGTTACTCGGACTGTATCGAATCTCTGTTATAGGATTCAGTTCTTTTCTTTGAAATAGTAAGATTCAAACTCTGGTCTCTCCAGTGGAAATATGGTACATGTCACTACCCAGCCTAAGTAGCCTTCACAAATATGGTTTATTTTCCTTATCGGTTCTAAGCAGCATGAAACATAGTGGGGTTATCAGATGCTTGTATTACTTGGCAGTTTAAATCAATAAGATGGGCAGATGAACTACCGGAGGTAGCTCAGAAACTTTAGTTGTTCAACGAGACAAGGAACCCATATGAAACGTGTTGTCTTTGAGCTGAAATACCATTTTCTTTTTCCTTCTTCTCAAGACAACAATAGTGGGAAAGACGGGAAATTTTATAGTACTTAAAAGTTACGTGGGAAGTGCTTACTAACTTCAAACTTTTGCTTCGATGTCTTGTCTATATCGATTATATTCTTGTTTTAATTCCAATACCAGAAAAGGACCGCGAGCTTGGAGTCGCGAATAGTGAAATTAAGTCTTTGAGATTAGCTGAAGTCCTGAAAGACAAGGCTGTAGAAGAGGTACTACAATTTTACCTTATAGGTGTGTGCGTGTGTGTTTTTGTTTGTGTGTGTGTGTGCGGGTGTGTGTGTGCACGCTTGACGCTTGTGGCTAACATTTGCATCTATTACCAATCTCAATGTGTACTTACTTGAAGCAGCTCACTGATGAACTAAAAAAGTTCGACGAGAAGCTTAGAGTTAACGAAAGCCTTGTGGAACAGAAGGTGATTCGCTTTCTTGATTAGTACCTCTAGAGTTTGAACTCCATGTTGACCATTCTAATTGATTTACCTAATATACTAATTTTGGTTTCAATCTCCATCTCTCTCAGAATCTTGAAATCAAGAAACTGAAAAATGAGAAGAAAGAAGCTTTGGCTGCTCAATTTGCTGCAGAATCAACTCTAAGAAGAGTATATGCGAATCAAAAGGATGACGACTTTTTCCCTGTTGATACTCTTCTCGCACCACTTGAAGCTGAAATCAAAATCTATAAGAATGAGGTTTGTCGATTAAAAATATAAGCTTAAACTCTTTGCAGAATACAAAGACAAGCTCTAATGCTAATTTAGCAATTTCCAGTTCATATTAGTCTGCTTATGTTTCAGATATCAGGACTAAAGGAAGACAATAAGGCTTTGGAACGTTTAACTAAGTCGAAAGAGTTGGCCCTCCTTGAATCGGAAAAGATATTGAAAAGTGCTCTAGAACGGGCTTTAATCGTAGAGGAGGTCCAAAACCAAAACTTCGAGTTAAAGAGACAAATTGAGATCTGCCAGGCATGTCTCTTCTAGCTTCTTTTTTCGCATTGTGAATGTTTTTGGAGTTTCGTGTGTTCATTCAGCTTAAAATATTTCCATTGATGATGATGCAGGAAGAGAATAGAGTCCTTCATAGAGGTAACCGTCAAAAGGTTTCCGAAGTTGAGAAACTTAGTCAAACTATTCAAGAACTTGAAGAGGCTATTCTAGCCGGTGGTGCTACTGCAAATTCTATACGTGATTATCGACGTCAAATTTCTGAATTAAATGTAATCCTTATCCTGATTTCAGTAGGACTATTTGCTCGATATTCATAACCGAGAGTTTGTTATACTAACAGTGTCGGATGGGAACCTGAGTACTAAGTATTTGTCTTCTTCGATTTACAGGAAGAGAAACGAATTCTAGAAAGAGAACTAGCTAGAGCTAAAGTTGCGGCGGATCGTGTTGCATCTGTGGTAGCTAATGAGTGGAAGGACGAGAATGATAAAGTCATGCCAGTTAAGCAGTGGTTGGAAGAACGACGATTCTTGCAGGTAATTCTTGCACACGCGTTTACTCTGTCATATTCTTGTCAAGTCAAACCAAGAACCATAACCCAACAGGAAATACAAATATGAGTATTTAGATTAGAAACTGATCAAGTTATTTTTTATTCAAATCTCATTTATAGGCGGAAATGCAACGACTAAGAGATAAACTATCCATATCAGAGAGAACAGCTAAGGCCGAAGCTCAACTCAAGGTAAAGTATGCCCATTCATCTTTTTAGCCGATAATCTTCTCAAAAACCACTAGTCCGACGATTCATATAGAAAACCCACCTTTTGTTTCTCAGGATAAATTGAGAGCAAGGCTAAAGACATTGGAAGAAGGATTAAAGCGAGTATCGAGTGTCTCGAGCACTTCAAATCCATCTTGTGGGTCTGAAGAAACTAAAAAGTCTAATCAAGTCTTAAGCTTCCTAAACAAAGATGGACTCGTAAAGAGATCAACATCACAGGTGAAGGCTTCAGTTGGTACCAATAAGAGTGCTAAAGCGAATAGCTTGAAAACGAAAAATGGAGTTGGAGGAAATACACGGATATCTAGAAGTAAAGTTGCGGATAGTGCTGAAAAGGAAAATGCAGAAGCGAAAGAAAACTCTAATTTGAATCGAGATAAGTATACTGATATGGAAGCAGAAGTTCATGGAGAAAAAGAACTGGAACATTGTTCTTGTGCCGAAAAGCAGGATAATAAAGATGTGGGTAGTGAAGATGTGGTTTCAGGGTTTCTCTATGATAGACTACAGAGGGAGGTCATCAATTTACGAAAACGCTGTGAGAGCAAAGACGGAACTTTGAATGCTAAAGATGAAGAAATCAAGGTAATTGAATCATTTGTCTGTCTCTTATGCCTATCTTGGCTATCATCTGTTAAGTTTGTCGTCATCCAACTCAAAACCAACGGGCAATGAGTGGAGAAGACCTAGACATTATATTCTTGGTTACTAGATCGCCTTTAGCTCTCAAGTGGGTCTATTCTCACATCATTCATATTCTTAACTTGTTAATTTTCGAGTTACTTGTAGGTGCTTATGAGGAAAGTTGATGCATTGACGAAAACGATGGAGATAGAATCTAAGAAATTGAAGAGAGAAGTAGCTGCTAGAGAAAAAGAACTGCTTTCGGTTAACTTAGATGATACCAAACAATCTGTAAAAAACACAAACTTCTCTAAAAGGTAATCGTTTTCTTTCGAGAAGGTCTAAACCTATGAACTTGCTATGTGAATATGTAGAAAATGTTTTGAGTTTTCGGTTGTGCATAAATATTTTGTTAGGGAGAAAAGGGTGGATGTGAATGTGTAGAGAAAAGGGTAGTGTTAGAATCGACGATTGATCTTCAATGTGCAGAATTGTATCATGGTATTGCTTGGATTCTATATAAATAGAGTTAACTCTTTAGATTTTGATTACCTAATTGAACTGCAAATACAAGTTACAAAAACTGGACTCTTGCCAGTAGTGAACTCTTGGTTTTGGCCTAGAATACCAAAAAAGAAAAACCAAAAATCAGAAGAAAATGAAACCGAAAAAACGAGTTTCCATAGCTAACTCTCCTATATACAAAATGTTTGAGAGATTTTACTTCTTTGGCGAATAACTCTTCTGTTCTGGTATTGTTGGCAATGATGGACTCCATTTGGGTTCATTTCTTTCTCGACGGGTCTCTATGACCGGAGAAGTAAATTTGTCGTGAGATCCCAAGTCTTTAATACCAAAACTATACATAAACTGTGCTAGTTGCTTCTTAGTTAGAATCAACTTAATCTTCTGACTATAGGGATCTTTCTGCGGAGCCATTACAATAGAAGAACCTTGTTCTGGTAGTAACATAAGTTCTCCTTCATGGGAGATGAATAATCGGATCTTCTCTCCAGAGGACGAAAAAGAAGTAAAGAAGAGATCTTCTTCTTCTACTTCTACTTCTTTATGTAGGATCTTCTTTTCCATGGTTATGCAGTTACCCATTATGAATTAGATGGTGAAAACAGAGTGAATTGTTATAGTTCACAGGTTTTCATATTTATATAGAAAACTTAGTTAGATTTTAATGTTAGAGACGAAAATTCGACGTGCAAACCACAATTTATTGTACCTTGATTCTAATATTTAAGAACTAGTTCCCATGTTTTTGTTTTTGACTTCTTTGTTTAATATGTGTTTTGTATTATATATATATATATAGCAACCTTAACAAAGTCAAGGCCATTTTGAAGTTCTCTATGGCCATTAACACAACCAAACTCTCCCCCCCTCCCCCCCCCCCCCCCCCCCTCTCTCTCCTATATATATATATATATATATATATATATATATATATATATATATATATATATATATACACGACTTTCTCTCTAGGTGGGTGTGAGTTGCACGCCTGCAGAGGACTTCTGACCTTAAAAAAGAAGGGACAAAGTCAATTTGAATGCTAATTTACAGGCTGCAGCCCGGAACGCCATGGCCCGTTTATAAATCCGTTTATAAACGGGCCCTGGCTGGTACGTTGTCGAGGGACGGCCCGTTGTGAAACACTACTGGTAGCACACAGCCTTCCCATTTCTTATCATCCACTTGAGAGAAATATTTATCCACCATTTTGTGACTAACAAGCTCCAATTTTGAAGGCTCCCACTTAGGGTTGTTGTCTTTGTCCCAAAAGATAGCCCTGCAACCTTCCAAGAAATCCTTACTGATTTCACCTCTTAAGATATGACAAAAAGTTCTATATTCTTTGATTAAGCACTGTCCAAAATCTGAAAACCTCCCTTTTCGAATCGATCGTAAGCTTATTTTAAGACTTATTGGTGACGCATTCTTTAAGGAACGAATCGCTTCCAAAATCCAATTTTCTTTATTTACAATAGCCTCAATCTCAAGCTCAGACAGAATTTCCTCAACCGTCCTTTTCGAAAAGCACTTATTTATAATGTCTAGACGACAATAGGCTCTACTCTCTTTCAACGGAGGGTGTTCCGAAAACTTATCGATAACTGCAGAGATAAGGGTCGGGTCAGCTGAGTTTACATTAACTAGTTCTTGTTCAAGTGAAGTGAGTTTCTTTGAAGGAACAAAATGAGTTGCAAGACCGCAAGCAAGCATCTCCGAAGCATCCAACTTCGCACCCGTAAGACCGATATATTCACCGAAAAAACCAGGAAGTCTAGAGAGAAAATAAGTACTACCACCACCCGCGAATAGTCCTACAAGCGTTTCGGGTAAGGAAAATACCGCTTTTTCCGTTACGACACGAAATCTACCATTGATGGAAATTGATGCCCCAGCTCCCATCACAATTCAAATCAAGAATTGAGACTTGGGGTTTAGTACTAGTAGCTATAATATAAACTATTGAATGTGAAATCCAGAAAAAATTTGTACCTAAACTCAAGTCACCATTAGAGATGGCATGAGCCAAAGGTGCTATATCCCCACCTCCACAAAATGCTCTTCCATTTCCTTTCAAAATTACTAATTTAACTTTAGGATCATTCTGTGAAGAAATAAGCATGTCTCCTATTCCATGTAACATTTGGGATGAGAGTGCATTTAATTGTTCCGGTCGATTTAGGATTATCTTCCTTACACTAAAACGATCTTGGACTAAGATTCGATTCATATTGTTTTTTTTTGGACACGTTAAGTGAATAAGGAACAAGAGGTTAGGTTCATATTTATATCCTCGCCTTAAAATATTGATGTAGAACAATGAATAAAGGCTTTTGGAGCCTAGTTCAATATTTTCGACTATTGGTCCTACTTAGTCGGCCAATTATTGTACGATCATTATGGACCAAAGTAAGATGATTTGACAAGAAGAAGCCGTCTAACCATATCTTTTTGCATGTTTCCGTATCGGGTTTGCATATTCCAATTTGTTCAAAGTGTTACTATTGAGATAAGAATTACTTTATGTCTTAATCGCTTTATTTCCAAGACTAGATGAATGAGGGATATCACACTAAACACAAAAAACCAAAACTAAGAAACTCAAATCCGGTTGGCAATCAAATCAAGCATACATCTACCTAAAATGAATATTTTCAGTTTAGTTAGTATTAAGAAGATAATAATATGTTTTTTTTTTTTTGCCGCGACTTTGGGGAATAAAGAAAATTCTCCGGGGAATAAATTCTCGAGGGAATCCAGATTTTTTTAAAAGTTCTCCGGAGAATAAATTTTTATAGGGAATACAGAATACATTTTTTTGAAAGTTCTCCTCCATCTCATCACCTCTCTCTGCCACCTAACCTTCTCGCCACCTCATCATCTTCTCCGGCGAATTTTCCGGCCGGCGACCTTCAAACATAAAAAAAAAATTTATCTTTTTCCTCTCTCCTCTTTCTCTCTCTAAATTCTTTTTTTTTTTTTTTCAAAATCTCTCTTCTCTCTCTCTACCAGATCTAGATGGCTGTGAACAGACCTTGTTGAAGGTCTGTTTGCAGACCTTGTTGAAGGTCTGATTGCAGACCTTTAATGGTCTGTGAACAGACCTTCAACAAGGTCTGTTCACAGACCATCTAGATCTGGTTCACCAGATCTAGAGAGAGAAGAGAGAAGGTCGTCGGCCGAAAAATTGGCCGGCCGGCCAGCGACCTTCGCCGGAGAAGATGATGAGGTGGCGGGAAGGTTAGGTGGCAGAGAGAAGTGATGAGATGGAGGAGCCTTTTTTATAGCATCATCTAAAATTAGAAGCCCCTTAGCAATATAAAGAAACATAAAAAATCAATCTTATTTGACTAGTTTTAAGAAAAGTTTTTATTCCCTGGAGAATTTTCTTTATTCCCCAAAGCCGCGGCCTTTTTTTTTACACTAGATAAGAGACTTGTAAATCACGACTCACCTATAAGAGTACTTTTTTTTTTTTTTTTTGTTGAAATATAAGAGTACTTTGTGGGAAGTCCAATTTGATTGAGTAGTATAAGTATGTCCCTTCGTTAGGGAAACTAGAGTTTGATTCATGTCTCAGATAAAATGCTCTTGGTGTCTGGTTCATTATCGTCGGCTATTTTAAAATTAAATAAATGCTTTTGGTGTCTAATCAATTATCGTCGACTTTTGGTCCTACTTATCACTTATTATTGTAAATTGAATCAACAAAAGCCACCCATGATTTTCAACTTTCTCATATGTTTGTGAAGTCGGGCCTCCCATATTTTAATATGTTTAGGTGTTATTAGAGGACATGTAAACATTAATGGATTAGAAAAGGATTTCAAATCTCCCCCTTAATCGAACCCTACTTAGGGATTGTTTTTTGTTTCTTTTATTTTAATTAAATTATGATGGTTGGTGGGCAATGGATGTGCCTGTAAATCAGTAGCAATTCGGCTTGTCTGGGCTGGGAATAATGGTGGGTGCTGATATATACCTGGGTTGGTAGAAATTTTGGTGGTGCCTACAGACAGATGGTTGGTGATTGAGAGGGTTTGAAATGGAGAAGAATTAATAGAAAAATGTTATATACACTTACCATTTCTAGTTGCCACACTCATACGGTCATACCTCCTTTGACTTCAACAAAAGTTACCTTAGATGTGAGAGTATATAACAAAACTGGCGAGTGCATTTAAAATTTCCTGAAATAATATGGTGTGAGGCCTTATGGGGAAGAAATAACCTCTTTTGGGGTCAATTTCAATAAAATTCTTCCTACATTTCGATCCTGGGTGGATGCAAAATTGTTAGAACCCTATCCAACAGAAATTCCTCGTAAAAATGTTAGTTCTTAGTAGATATAGAAATATGCAAAATTTCTATTCTAAAATTTTCTATACTTGAGTTATTCTATATAAACATCTCTTACGAAATATGAGCAACAACATCTCTTACGCGGTTGTTGTGTAACAAGCGCGTTATGTCCACGGGAAGACCAATAGATTTTATCATTAACTTGATGAATTAATTTCAGGATATATGACTTTTTATAATTCGAAATCAACAAAGTTCATCTACATTGTAATTTATTATCGAGTCGTTAATTCAGAAATACAAATCTTCGAAAGAACATAAGAGACATCAACGCCCAATTTTTTATTATTAAAAGAAATATAAATGTATTAACCTAATCTCTAATTTTGTGAAAATCAAGTCTTTTAAGGGAAGACCAATATCTAAAGTGAAGAAAGTTATTTGGTCCTTTTCATTTTTGTTACAAAAGTAGGTTTGTGATGTATGGTCATTCATCCACCATGACAATGTTTAACTATAATGGACCCTACTTATTGGTCTCTAGTGTTACCTTTTTTTTTTTGTCGAAGAGGTCTCTAGTGTTACCTCACAGTTTGTACCATAGGACTTTAAAATGAGTGATTTTCAATAAAAGCAAAACAAAGTGTGATTGATGACCCAACTGCAAGGATATTATTTCATCAAAAAAAACTGCAAGGATATTGCTTATCTCATTCCCCACTTTTTGATGCATTCCTTTCATAGACCTATGCCAGACATAAAGATGAATCTATGGTCCATCTAGAGTGAAAAAAATTCTTCCAGGGGAAAAAAATTGACTTAGAAAATAAAAACCATTAGTTTTGTATAATTTTTAACGTGTAACCTCTCGTAGCATTGCTCTTTCAACAGTAGTTTATTTTACATTATTTTTGAAATATTTATTTTACATTTTTGCTGGTGGTTTGTTATAATTTTCAATTTCTTGGGATCTTGTTGACGATTTATGGGCCCATTTTGTTAAAGCTTTCTTGTTTTCCTCACAAAAAAAAATTTCCTTTCTATTAATTATAAAAAGTACCATCATATTGATGAAAATAGTTATATATATATATATATATATATATATATATATATATATATATGTAGTCATTTTACAAATGATGATGGTTCTAAAAATCAAAATAATTATCTTATAATATTATCTTTTACAAATTACATCAATCATAGATCCAACAAACTATCATGAGTTAGGTAATTAACAATTTAAAGCCTCCTCCATTAAAGATTAACGTCAACTTTAAACAGAAAATAGAAAATATCGACCCTCATAATACTGTTAATTTCTCAATGTAATTCTCGAACCCAATTTATTTAAGAGAAAACTCAAGATCACTTTGTAATCTCAACATAAATTAGATAGACCATGGACATTTATATTTAGGCTATCCTCAAGTGATAAATAAAGAAAAAAAATATATATATCTAAGTATAGAAGATGGTAGGTGCGAAAAAGGCAGGGTCGGATCACATAACGGAGCACCCGGATGTGTCTTCTTCACTAAAATAATCACATCGAACATAACAAGGTTGCTTATTATTGTTTCTTCCGTATCCGCTTTCATAATAGGGTTGTGGATACCCATCAAAATATGGTTGTTGTTGTGGTCTACCGTACCCATGGTAGCACGGCCCACCAACCCGGCCCTGATAACATTCTCCGCAACAAACCCCTATATTTGGTGGATATCCTGTTACTGGTCCAAATGTAGTTGGTACAAATATTGGTACTGGTTCAAATGTAGTTGGTACAAATATTGGTACTGGTTCAAATGTGATCGGAACTCGAATTTGTTCTACTTGCTTAACGACCGGTTCTGGTTGCTTTGGAGCTGGCTCCGGTTCTGGTGTTGGTTCAGGCTCTAGTTTTTGTGCAGGTGCTGGCTCGGGCTCTGCTGCTGGCTGGGGCTGAGGTTCAGGAGCGGGTGTTGGCTCTGCCGCTGGTGCTGGCTCAGGAGCGGGCGCTGGTTCTGGTTCTGGTGTGGGTGCGGGTGCGGGTGCAGGTGGTTCGGGTTTGATAATCTCGATGCTTTTGATGACCTTACCAGCTTTACAACAGAGCTTCTTAGAGAAACAATTCGGGTCGAAAGGACCCGAGATTGTGACTGTATTCTGCTTATTGTCGATCACTTGGCTCCGAATAACTAAAATGGCCCCAGACAGATTTTAGTTTTTCTTATTAATCAAAGATTTCATGATAGAAAAACAGAGAGAGAAACAGAGAGAACTTACCACAACTATATTTGCAGAGAATTTTCTTGATCTTCTTATAACATTGTGGGCAATTAAGATCAACCTTCAAAACTAATGTTGAAATCTGAATTCCAATATAAACAATTAAAATTACAAACCCAAGTTAATTATCAATATAATTAATGGGTGTATAAGAGAGATATCCAATCTAATAACCTCTGGTTTTGAGCTGAAACAATAAAGTAGTTTATTGAATTTATTATTGATAATAATTAAACCCACAATTGGATTCTTGAGAAGGGAAAAAAAGAGGAGGAATTTTATACCTTTTCTGACATAATTGAAGAGAATAAGGACTGATTCCTCAAGACCCAAATTCCTGACAGAAGAACTAAATTATTAGAGAGAGAGAGAGAGATAGAGAGGAAGAAGAGGAGAAAGATGGAAAGTGGTGAGGATTTAAATTGGTGTCGAAAATGAAGTGAGATAGTTGCGTGGGAGGATGTAAACTGAAGATAATTAAGATTTAAACACGTGTATATAGAAGGTTGAATCTCGAGAAACTTTTGTTCAAATCATAATGTGCCATGTGTTGGGGAACTAATTCACCTACCTGGTTATTCTGCATGAGCTTCTCTACTGGAAGACTCAAAATTTAGAGTAGTACGTGAGATTTTTAGAGTTTTTCTTTAAATATCATCTTCAATGAAAAACTTAAATTTGATCTCTAAACTGAAGTGACACTAGTTACATTAAGGCCACGCGGTTCGATCTCGGTGGTCGAGTCCTAATCGGCTCGTCTAGTAGGGTCAAGTAGATCCAGAAAGATGACCCTAATAAGTTATTTGAGAGATTTTCAAGAAGATACCCTAAATTTAAAGTATTCTTTTAAGGAGTTCTAAGTGCTAACTCACCAATTTGACATAATTTCTTTTAAATTTCAAATTTCAGAATGTTGCTTTGGCCAAGCCTTGCAAATAAATAAAAGATCTCTAAGGTAATGTTTGTTTTTCCTGGTGTCAATCTGAAGACTCTACATCTTAAGTGATTGGAGTCAGAGATTTTAGACAATTTGATTTTGCCATACTTTGATTAACTGGTTGTTTTTTTTTTATCAATTTTTGTTAGATGGTTTAAACTCATACGAAATAGATGAACTAGATTCAAACTTGGCAAATATGTTAGATTCAAATAATGGAAAAGAACAAGGAATGCGGAAACTTGACTCCTTCCCACATTAATTATGAGTCTGATTAGTCAGAATATTGTACTGACTCATCCGAACTTCCGATTTATATCACTTTATTTTGTGTACTTCTATTCGGCCTTTGTGTTGTGTCAGCTTGTTTGTTGGGTTTAAAAAGAGTAAAACAAAAGAAACTCTCTCGGAAGTGATTAAGTTCGAGTTAATAAATTAAGCACTTAAACTAAAGAGTTTTTTGAGCTTACCCCCTCGGCACTAATTGGTAATTGAGTTTACCCCCTCAATGATGGGTAATTGAGCTTATCCCCTTAGATTTATTATTTTTGACAAAAACACAATGGTTGTGTTTGACGTACATGAAATAATTGTGACTATCAAGAGCAATTATTCTTCAATATGATTCCTATTAGTTATTTCATCTAACTTTATTGTTTGATTTGGTTGCGAATTTAATTAGTAAATATTTTATTTTGTCTGTACCCTGTTTCATTTACGATTTTATTATGACATGTCAAACATGTCTTAGGTAATTTTGGCAAAAAATCTAAATTCAAGGAGGTAAGCTCAATTACCAATTACTGAAGGTGGTAAACTCAATTACTAATTAATTTTGAGGGAGTAAGCTCAAAAAATCCTAAACTAAAATATGTGATTGTGGCATTTCACGATCGCATGACACATTACATTTACTTGTCTTTCGGTGTGATTTTGATATTTCTCTTTGTATGCATGTGTGTGTATTATAAGATGAGGCTGTAAGCATTTTTCTAAAATCATGGCTTTAGGGATACTCACTCATCATTCATTAATCATTTCTACTTTATCTTTCTCTTACGCCTTTCCACCCTCACCAAATCTAACAAACTTCATCCCATCGTGTATTAAGTACTTTTTGTTTGGTCACTACTATGCCACGCAAAAAGATTAAGGTCGGTCAAGAGCTAAAGCAAACAATTCCACTTGGGTTGAAAGACTAGGGTGTTGGTCATAGATGGTGATCAGGATTGTGAAGTTTAGACAGCCATAGGGTGTTGGTCCAAAAGGCAAAGACGAAGGCATACAGGGCACAAGCTCTTGTTCCTTAGATTTTTGAACACTCAGGGTCGATTGTATCTACCAAAATAATGGGTTGGCAATTTGGCATCGTATGAGATTGGTATAGAATGGGTGTATTTCTTTTTCTTGCATACAAGGTGAAAAATTAAGATATTGACATGTCAACTTTCTCGTGTTATTCAATATATGATGGTATATCTAATTTGCCTAATTACCGTAAATGTTTGTCTAATCATCATAAAAGTTTGTCTAATCATATTTGCTAAATTAATTTTTGTTTCAGATTGGTGAGTCGGGGACAAGGCCATGAGACCTTAACTATTTTGTATGGTGATCACGCCTTAGATGTTAAAAGACGAAACCTTCCGTGATAAAGACTAGGATGATATGTTCGAGGCACACACTTACGGATTCAAAAAAAAAAGACTAGGATGATATGGCCACTTTTAAACAGGGTTGACGTGTGAATGACAAAGAAAATCTTGAAAAAGAAGGCATATATATAATTTATAATTGTATACAAAATGTTGAATATAATTGAAAAATGAATCCCCACCCAATTAATTAGTTAACGTGGGGGGAGGGAGACAACTTTTGTGTGGAAAGTCACTCCTCTTTCATTACAAAATTTATTAATGGCTTGCCGACTTTTTTATGAGGCCGGCCAGCTACTCACACAACTAGACACATTATTCAATTAACATTTCATGTACCCATTTTCGAATCACGTATTTTTTTTAATTCATTATGTCGAGCTAGTCTTGTTGTTTCCGAGGGGGTGACTTCTGGATGTCATTCTCTCACTCCACTAGTTGCACACTTGCACCTCTCTTGATTCTCTTCTTTAGTCCACAACTCCACACTTAATTTTTTAATTTTTTCTTTCTCATTTTCTCTTTATACATTTTGTTTTACGGTTGAAATCCCATGTTGAAAGAGTTCTATGCTTTCTAATCTAAGCAGATGACTATGAACCTTTTCCCTTATATGTTATATGATGATGCAGACTAGTCTTCTGAGTTGCTACTGATATTGTTCGTTTTGACACTTTTTGGTATCACAGTTTAAAAATCTCACTGCGGAAGAGTGTTTAACACCTTAAGAAGAGCACCACACTCTACCACTGACATGGGATTGTTTACAATATTTCTTTGGGAAGCCATGAACTCTCGAAGATAAAATTTATATGCATCCCTAAATTGGTAAGCCCGATCCCCGTCTCGCCTATTAATAATATGTTTTAAAGTTTGATGTGGGCAGAGTTGGTTTAAGCACTTTTGAAGGTACTTATAGAACTTCCTTATCTGAAAGCAACATGCTCTGTACAGCTTTGAGCCCACAACCCACTACAATTAAAGACCAATAAACCTCAAAGCAAACCAACCCAAATATCTCACTTTGAAGGCACTCCGGACATGTTTAAGGAGTTATATATAGTATAGACTCAGAAGGGTTTTACCATGCTGCCATACCAAGTCAATTGTTAAACAAAATCATACCAAAACAAACACCATCATTAACCACATAACCATTACCGGCGACAGTTGGTGTCTTGGTGAGGATGCTGGTGAAGATAAGCAAAAGAGAGAGACACAAGGTTTCACAGGGTTGTTCGCTCCATCTACCTAGTTCTTCTTCTACTTCTTTTTATTTTAATTTTACAATATCGCTTGTACTAGTGATGCGTGCGGACAGGAAAAATCTGAACTTTGGGTTGTGTAACTATCCATGTATGGACAAACCTTGTGTGCCATAACACTTTCCTAATGTTTTTTTCTTCCTAAGATTTCAAGGCACCACTAGTAGCTTTACATAACACATATTTGGTTATGAGCTCATTTTGATATTTAGATTTCCTAAATCAAGAGAGAGAGAGAGAGAGAGAGAGAGAGATGGTGATTGAAAAAGTTGTGGTGGGCAGAAAACTAGTGATTTTTCTTTATTGGTCATATTCTAAAAGAATGGAACAAAGCTACAGGTTCAGTCCACTTAAAAATCTCTTATCTCAGATCCGATTAAGAGACGATAAGAGGACATAGTTGACCCACCCCAAGCCTACTCTTTGACGAGGACACGTTAGGCCAACGTCACACTCACACACGATGAGAACCCGATACATTCCAAAATGCTCTCCACTTTCTCGGGCTATAGGAAACACTAAGCTTGTTAAATTGCGCTACCTCTTACGTGTGTATATATATATATATATATACTAGGTGTCCACCGCGTCCTACGGACGCGGTAGATCCCTTTTGGCTAACGCCTTCAAGTATGAGTCAACCTAAAATATGTGTTTTTGCCACTCATCGATTGTGTTGAGAATGTCTTAGGGTGCGTTTATATTGGGATCATGCATAACCTAGACGTGTATGTGTTTCGATACATACACGTCTAGGTTATGCATGATCCCAATATAAACGCACCCTAAGACATGCTCAACACAATCGATGAGTGGCAAAACCACATATTTTAGGTTGACTCATACTTGAAGGCGTTAGCCAAAAGGGATCTACCGCGTCCGTAGGACGCGGTGGACACCTAGTTGTTAAATGAGTGTATAACCGGTTCATTGAGATTATGAAAAAATTTACTTCAATTTAATAAAAAGAAAAATAAGTACAGATATTAATACAAAAAAGTGTTAAGTGCACTATTAACTTTGATGTGAAATAGAAATTACATTAGATATTTATAATAGATGATCGGATAATTTTTTTTTGTTGAGAGATGATCGTATAATTATAACCATTCAAACTTAATGAATATTACAACAAAGATAAAGGAAAGAGAAGATGTGAATTGCAAACTAAGAAACAAAAGACATCAACTTCCTGTATATTGATTAAAACAACCGATTAAGCATTAACTTTTCCATATTTCTTTCTCACAAAAATAAATTACATCATTTTAGCAGACAACAAAGCAAAGCTAATATCAACTCCAAAAATGTAAAATAATATTAATGACAAACTAAAAATTATAATTCAAATTACCAACACTAACAATCTAAAGCTTTAAAGAAGAATGACAAATGAAAAAGAACCAAAGTTGATGAGAAAATCTTCCCTTTACTGTAGACATGAAACAGAAAGCAAGAAAAAAATATAATAAAAAACAACAACCGATCTTCGAGTTTATTTTTCTTCATTTTCTCTGATTTGGTTGTCTATTGATTGTCATTCTCCTTTGAAAAAAAATAAACATTCTCCTGTGAAAAAAAAAACATTAATTACAAATCCAAACTAAAAGAAAGAAAGAAAGAAAAGAAATAACACAACCTAAATTAAATTCATAAAACTAATGCAATAGTAATAGTATAGCAATAATAATAACAATAATAATAATAATAATTAGAGAAAAATTAGATCAATATTTAACAATGGCCAATGAAATGCATTTATGGAGATTGGTGGGAGGAATTACCGTGGGTATGAGTAGTTATATAGTGAGAGAGTAGTAGTTATTTGGAGGAAGTTGAAAGAGAGGGATTGGTGGGAGTAGAGAGATAGAAATACGTGGGAATGGGGGAGTAAGAGAGTTTAATGGATGGTTTTTTAACTACTTATCTAAAAATGTGGGGAGATAACAGATTTTGGTGGAGAATAAATGGAGAGAAAATAGGAGGAGGTGAGAGGTTGTTTGTAACTCTTTATCTAATATCTAATTAAGTGACACATGTACAGGAAGTTAAAATAACTTATTTTTCAAGTAATTTGAACCATTAGATCAAGAAACTACAATTTACAATCAGGCGGATGTGAATATCCAAGACATAAATCAACGGTCCAACTCAAAAAACACCATTGTGGTATATATAATAGATATATATATATATATATATATATATATATATATATGGGTTATTTCCCTAATGGCCCCCTACTTTGTGACCAGCTTCCCGCCTGGCCCCCTACTTTACGAGAAATACCCATATGACCCCCTATTTCCGTTAACTTTAACTTTCCGTCACTCTCTCTCCTCCATCTCTTTTTCTCTCTCTGCCATGTCACGCCACTTCATCACCTTCGGCCGGCCTTTTTTTCTTTCTCTCCTCTCTCTCTCTCTCTCTAAGAACTCCGGCGAAGGGTTCCTTCGCCGGAGTTCTTAGAGAGAGAGAGAGGAGAGAAAGAAAAAAAAAAAAAAAATTTTTTTTTTTTTAGTTTGAAGGTCGCCGGCTGGAAATTTGGTTGGCCGGCGACCTTGCCGGAGAAGGTGATGAAGTGGCGTAACAGATGATGTGGCGTGACATGACAGAGAGAGAAAAAGAGATGAAGGAGAGAGGGTGACGGAAAGTTAAAGTTAACGGAAATAGGGGGTCATATGGGTATTTCTCGTAAAGTAGGGGGCCAGGCGGGAAGCTGGTCACAAAGTAGGGGGCCATTAGGAAAATAACCCCATATATATGTGTGAATGTTACCGTTATTTAGTGCATTAAATTTTATGTGTTTTTTTTTTTTTTTTTTTTTTTTGTTGAAAGAAATTTTATGTGTTATACAAGTGAAAGGTAGCATACAAAAAAGGTGATACTAAGAATAGTAAAATGTTGACATGTCGTCAAATCACAAAAAGTTGCCTCACCAAACAGTGTCTTTCTCTCACCCATTCAATGGCGTATGTAATCATTGCGAAAGTTATGGCCCTAGGCTGAAGAATCATTTCTCTTTTTTTTTTTTTGAACTGCGATACCATATATCAAAGAAACATAGGTCCTATACAAAGAAACAGGACTAATGAGCAAATAACAACAAATAAAGGGTACAACTAAGGTACCACTTCCTCATATGCTAGATTATGAGGGGCCGAATTCGAAATTCTGCTGCAATGAGACACGTTTGCTTGAATCTCTCGGATCAAGACACGTAGCTGAGTTACATCGTTCATAAGACGCCAAGGGATTTCAGCATAGCCGTCCGATAGGAGGGTGACCATGACCTTGCAATCTCCTTCAATATGCACACCCATTAAATTCATCTCTTGGGCCATTTCAAGCCCTAGCCTGAATGCTCTCATCTCACTATGAAGAGGAGAAATTGGGGGAAACCGTACTGTTCTAGCTTCCATAACTTCTCCTTCATGATTCTTCATCACCGCCGCCGCTGCTCCTCCTTCAACTCGATATGCGCCATCAACATTAATTTTAATGGATCCTGGTGCTGGTGGTTCCCATTGATTAACCTGCAAGTTATTATTATTTGGCAATATAGATACAATATGATGGTTTCTGTGAAGCTCCATCTTCGTGAGCCACCATAAACGAGTCAGATCTATGCCCGTATTCCTGAAGTGGACCTCGTTCCTGTGTTTCCACCACTGCCAAAGCAGATAAGTATACAAATACCATACCTCATTCGCTTCTTCACCTTTATTCAGTAAGGTCTTTAAATTCTCAACCGGATCTGTAGCTAAATGCATCAACTCATAATTGTTAGTTAAAGAAATTAAAGATCTAAGACAGGGACACATACCAAATAGGTGTTGATGAGTTTCTACTTCTTGAGAATGACACATCTTACACTCTTGATTAATATTTGTTATTCTACTCCCAATCTTAGATAAAGTAGCTAACCCCTCATGCAAGAGCTTCCAGATGAATAACTGTATTTTAGGGTTCATATACTTTTTTTGCCAAAACTTAGTCCAAGGAAAAGAACTAAGGTAGTCTGGAAGATTTGGACCCTCTTTAATTGTTGAGTAAAAGGATTTGGAAGAAAATTTGCCATTTGATGTACCCATCCATATCAAATTGTCTCTCTGTTGGTGATGTGTGATGTATAAATTGTTTATAGCCATGATTGTATCCTGATGAAAATATTGATGAAGTATATTCTGATCCCATTGATTAGTTATAGGATCAATCAGATCCGCCACTCTATTGATTGAAATTGATAAAGGTTGTGTTAGAGTAGGTTTATGAGTGTTTGTTTCAGGTAACCATGGGTCCATAATAGGAACATCCTCACCACTGCCAATTTGCCATATTATATGATCTTTTAAAATCTCCCTAACTTGTAGTATTGCTTTCCAAAGAGGGGATTGTCTTTGAGTACAATTGGTATTCCAGAAATCCTCCTTGTGTAAATATTTGGCTCGTAAGATCTTCACCCACATTGCATCTTGGTTAGTAATGAATCTCCATACCATTTTAGCTAAGAGTGAGTCATTAACCTCTTTAAGTGATCTCACTCCTAAACCTCCATTCTTCTTTGAACTACATATAATACTCCATTTAATAAAATGCATTTTGTGATTCTCTAATTCATGTCCCCACCAGAAGCTTCTTTCTTCCCTTTCTAATCTTTTTACTATTGTTTTGGGGATTTTTTGAAAGCTAAAAGGGTAGGTACAATACGAGCCCAAAACTGATTTGAGAAGAACTGTTTTGCCAGCTTGAGAAATGAGACCTTGTTTCCAACCAGCAAGAGACTTTCTGAACTTATCCACAAGCCAGGTATGAGTATCAATTCTGTTGCTTTTTTTAAGAATGAGTGAACCCAGATATTTGTCTTGTGATTTCATAATTGGTGCTTTTAATAGGTTCATGAATTGTGATTGTATCGGTGGAGGAACTCCTGACCCAAAAAATATGGAGGATTTATCAAAATTGACTGCTTGGCCGGAGAAATCTGCATAATCAGACATTAGGCGTAAAATAGCATTTAAATTATTTTGGTTTGCCTCTCCAAACAAGATAAGATCATCTGCAAAAAGTAGATGGGTAATGGAGGGGCTTTTATTATTCAATTTGTAACCTGTATAGATACAGTGGCTCTCATAATGATGAATAAGAAGGGATAGGGACTGGGATGTGAGGATGAAAAGGTAGGGTGATAACTGACACCCTTGCCGTAATCCTCTTGAGGCTGAAAAAGCCCCATATAAGTTTCCGTTGATCTGAATGTTAAAGTGGGCAGTAGACACACAAGAGACTATAAGGTTTAAGATCGGGCCAGATAAACCAGTTGCCTGAAGAACCTTAATCAAGAAAGACCAATTGACCCTATCGTAGGCCTTGGCCATATCCATCTTGAGAGAGAATCCCCCTTTTTTGGCCTTAGATAGTTTCATTGAATGAATGATTTCATGAGTAACCACCACATTGTCAAGAATTTGCCGATTGGGGACAAACGCATTCTGTGTCCACATAATATTTTCTTCTAAAAAGGGTCTAATGCGGTTAGCAACTATTTTAGTGATGAATTTATATATAGAGTTGCATAAGGATATTGGACGAAATTCCGAGGCAATACTCGGATTTCTGACCTTAGGAATTAAAGCAATAGTAGTGGAGTTAAGGATAGGATTGATAGAACCTGATCGGAATACTCCTTGGACATATCTGACTAGCTCTTCTCCTATTACTTCCCAGTTGTGTTGATAGAAGATACATGGCAGTCCATCTGGTCCTGGGCTCTTTAGAGCCCCCATCTCCATTACCACTGACTTTATTTCCTCTATTGTTGGGATCCTCGAGATGTAGCCCAGATCTTCGTCCGATAAAACCTTGAAAGCATTTAATATCTCTATAGGAGGGTCTTGAACAGGTTCCTCCGTAAATAAATTCTGAAAATAGTCTGTTATATCTCCCGCGATTTCATTAATATTTGTGGAAATGGCTCCAGACTTAAGTTTTAATCTAGAAATTTGATTTCTTTGTCGACGATGGGAGACCGAAGCATGAAAAGCTTTCGTATTACGGTCTCCATTCTGAACCCACCGTGATTTTGCCCTTTGCTCCATTTTTGATTTTTCTAATTCCTCGAGATACAAAATTTCTTCTTGATAACTGCTCTCAACTATTAATGTAGCTTCTGTAGGAATAGAAGACTGAATATGCAAAAGTCTCTGTTTGAGTAGGGACAAGCGATCACGGATCAAATTAAACGCTCGTTTACTCCATTTTTTTGTATATGTTTTAACTTGCAAAATTCTGTCATAAAAAGAGCCGTTGGTTTTATCCCAATTGTTCTTAAAAGTGTTAGTATAGTCCCCATGCTTCGTCCAAAACCATTCAAATCTTTCGATCTTGTTTGTAACTGTAGTTTCCACCCTCATTTTCAATAAAATGGGGGCATGATCACTAGAATACCTTGGTAAATGAAATAACCCGGAATCAGGGAATGCTATTAACCAATCAGAATTACATAAAGCCCGGTCTAGTCTTTCCCTGGTAAGATGATGACTGGATTTATTGTTAGTCCACGTGAAAGCCGGGCCATGGAAACCCAAGTCTAAGACACCTGCCCTTTGAATGAAATCCTGAAATTGAGAAAGGAAAGGGATATTCGAAGAACCACCGTATTTATCCGCATGCGAACTCATAGCATTCATGTCACCAATACAACAGTATGGATTAGTGACCCCATTAATTCTGGACAGGAGATTATTCCAAAAAACCGATCTATCTTGAAGACGAGGAAGACCATACACACAAAATAAATCCCACGTCTGATCAAGGGAAGAACCTATCACAGTAATATGTATTAAATTAGAAGAGGAAAAATTTATTGATAAATTAATATCTTCACTCCAAAGTAAAATTAAACCTCCTCCCCTACCTTGGGAAGGAACAATAAAATTTTTATGTAAACCGACATTATAGTACGAAGGAAATTTATTCATATTATTTAATTTAGTCTCAGAAAGAAATACAATATTAGGCCTAGTGGCCTTAAGGAACTGATAAAGGGAATTTCTAGTCGTGTCGTTCCCTAGTCCACGACAATTCCAAGATAGAATACTCATTCCTCCATCGGCTTTGCGGTAGCCGGAACCGATGAAGTATTAGTAGCAGAAGAAATTTGTCCCATCGAACGCTTAAGTTGACGACGAATACGTTCTTCCCCCATGGTTGAACTCTCTTGAATTTCCTTATTAGTATTCATATCTGGTTTAGTGTAGACCGGATTGTAAATGGAATTGTTGTAAGTTTGTCTCACCGGCGTTGAAATGCGACTACGTTTAACCTGGATCAAATCATCAAGAATATTACCAAAGTTAGCATTTAAATTGGTCTGATCGGAGTCCATTTGGCCAGGGTTCTCATTATCAATTGGGTTTTCACCGAAAATCCCCAAGTAATTAGGATAATCGAGTCCCGAGAACGAACTCATCTCCTTTCCGTAATTTCTAGTTTGGAAAGGGATTTTGAATTGAGGAGGAAATTTTGGCTCTAAAGCCAAAGATACTAGTGCTTTCTGTTCATCCGAGACCGGAAGTTTCAGGAGGTCTCCAAATTGCACTATAATGGGGCAAAAATTGATAGAATGGCCAATTCGACCACAAGAAATACAGAATCTTGGAAGCCTTTCGACCCGAATTTCAATTGACACTATTTGATAATTAGAAGTCTTCAGATTAATCCGAGGTTGAAGTTTTTTTGAAAGATCAAATTCAATTCTAACACGACCAAATAAAGACCACTTTGATGCTTCTTCCTTAGTAACCGGCTTGTAATTGCCCAAAGAACTGGCCAATTTGTTCACTGTTGTGGCATTCAGATGACTAATGGGTATACCATGAAACTGGACCCAGAACCAAGCATGATCAAATGTATGATCAGACGGAGCTTTATTGGCATCACATTCTTGAAGAATTATGAGTTCATCCACCACCACCCAAGGGGATTTCTCCACAGCCATGTCCAATTCAGTAGATGTTGCAAAACGAATGATGAAAGTGTTTTCTTTAATTTCAGTTAAACCAAATTTATTAGGGCCACTAATCACTCTGGATAATCTATTCATTGCTATCCCGATCTCAATTCTCTTGGGGGATAGAAATTTCAACACTCCCGATTTGTTAATACCGGATTCCCAAATCTCAGTAGCATCAGCCTCGATTGTTTGAATAGGTTGATCATCTGTAGTTAGAGCCTTGAATTGTTGGATAAAATGATTGTTAACAGATTCCATGGTAGCAAAGAAATTTGAGGGAGAAGAAAAGATGAAAAGAGACTAAATCTCACAAAGAAATAGGATATAAACAGAATAAAGAGGAAAAAGTCAATCGGAGAACTGTCTCTAACCACCCGATAACTGATTAAAATTCAAAATTATCATAAGTAACCGCCCGTAACTGCTGCCGGAATGAGAGTAACAAGGAGGCGCCACCTAGAACCCTAAAAGCTCCGCTGCAGAGCAAAAATCGAGATGGGTTTATCAGAATTTTGTTGTAAGAATCATTTCTCTTAATTGTATTAAGGAGTAGTTTGGAGATAACTTCCAAAACATATCTTATGCCAAAATCTTTTATTTTGGGTTATCATCTAATATAGTAAATACCTTTATTCAAGGTTGAGTTTGGACATATGTGAACAGAAGAATTCAAATGTCTGAATTTGAGTCGAAAAGAGATTATCTGAGAAATAGAGTAAGCTCGCAGGTAGAGGGTCGACCAATGATGCTTTTCATTTTTTTGTTGAAATCGACTCTTCTCTTCCTGACAGATATGTCTTCAACAGTAGACGGAGTAAAGAGTCGAGAGAAAGAAAAGCACAGAGAAGTTCTAAAAAAGATGACAAATCAAAGCCTGAGGGCTATACTTGTTGGGTGGACAATTATGGAGCCAAAATTTCTAATTATTCTCGAAATGGGGGGCAAAGTGTAATTGGCATTAAGTTTTAAAGATAGAAGTACGTAAACATTACTTTTATGTCCCTAATTATTACCTAGTTGTGAGTTGACTCATAGTCTTTGTTAGGGTTGGACCCACGTAGACTAGATAGGTGGCTTGAAGACCAAACACCTGGCTCCTCCTTGACTTTTAAGTCTAAATTTGGACCAATACACCACTAACATATTGCCACGTGGATTCCACTTTGTTTGTGTTTATGCGATGCCAAAACGAGACAAACACGAGCCTTGTCGTTGAAAACGCCACATTAACCACCATCCGTTAAATTCGGACCAATTAAAACTAAATCTCATTTGACGCCGTTAAATTCGCACTAATCAGAACGAACTCTTGTTCGACGCCGTTACAAATCGTCAAAGTCTAGTCAGCAATTAAGAAAATATATAAATGACGTGGCATCCTTAGTGGTAAACTAGGGCTTGAGGTGGTCCTCGTATTAACGTATGCTGTAAATGAAATGGAACAAGATTCCCACGCCAATGGAAATTTAGACTGTAAAGAAACACATGGTCCAGTTAAATTAATTTAAATTCCCAAAATACCCAAACTTTTTATAAGTTAAAGGGCGGAAGTCAGATCGGTAAAGAGTACGTGAGACATACATGTTGTCATGCAATCAAACTAAAATATTGAAGCATAAACATAAGAACATGTCGAAAATTTTTCTATTCAGAATCGCAATTATAACCTATAATAAATGAAACATGATAGATTTTCTTTTTTGCGTTTAATTTCTGAAGAACATTATGTTGTTGATGGAGTTCTATGATAATAATAATTTTATTCACGTCTTACTCAAGTTTCGTAAAAGGCTATGTTACATAATATTGTGAACTAATTCAGTAGTAAGAGTTCACCTAATTTATACTTCACAAAGGCCATAATCGCGTAGTGGGAGGAGATACACCTTCGCCTTTTGCTATTGGAAATAAAGATTGGAGATACAATTGATATTGGTAATAAAGATTGTGATTGGAAATAAGTGATCTAAAAATATTTTAAAATGTTTAAGGAGAACAATAAATCAATTTTATACTAGAAATAAAATATAAGTAGAAATTAGAAAGGTCAATATGGTCATTTAAAAAATTATTGGGCGATCATTTTAAAAGAAGAACAAGGGTGATTACGTAATTAATCAATGTCTCTATTTTTGTAGTACTTGTCCTATTAAAGTCCCTGCCATTTTACAGAGTTTCATCAATCTTTTAGATTTCATCTCCCAACGTTTCAAAATCCTCACAACCCACAGAGACAGGGTAAAAGAATTCTAGAGAGAGAAAGTAAAATCCTAGCTCGATCATTAGTCAATGGGTAACCCAAACAAAGAAACAGAGACTAGTACTATCAATGAAGATGACCGGAGTCCAATTGAAGAAGTAAGATTGGTAGTACCGGAAACTGACGACCCATCCATGCCGGTAATGACTTTCAGAGCATGGGTTTTGGGAATAATTACATGCACAATTCTGATATTTCTGAATACATTCTTTACATATCGAACACAACCCTTAACGATATCAGCAATTTTGATGCAAATTGGGGTTTTACCAGTTGGAAAATTCATGGCAGCAACTCTACCAAAGAGGGAATTTAGGGTTTTTGGTTGGGGTTTTAGTTTAAACCCAGGTCCATTTAATATGAAAGAACATGTTATAATTACTATTTTTGCAAATTGTGGGGTTGCTAGTGGTGGTGGTGATGCTTATTCAATTGGTGCAATTACTGTTATGAAAGCTTATTATAAACAGAGTTTGAGTTTTCTTTGTGCCCTTCTAATTGTATTGACTACCCAGGTTCTCTCTCTCTCTCTCTCTTCTTTTTCTTTCTAGATTTTTTTAAAATGATTTCTAGGGTTTATTAATGTGTTGATTGATTAATGAGATATTTATTGATTATGCAGATAATTGGGTATGGGTGGGCTGGAATGTTGAGGAGATATTTAGTTGATCCTGCTGAAATGTGGTGGCCTTCTAACCTTGCTCAGGTTTCTCTGTTCAGGTCCTCTTCTTCTATCTTTCTCTCTCTCTCTAGAAATTGAATTTTTAGAGATTTGCATGTAAAAATTTATGATTGGGAACTAATAAGATTAGGAGAGAGGAGTTGTGGTTCAGTGAACTTGTGATATGATGATAATGGAGGTTGTGGGCCTGCCAAGTTTAAAGGTCTGCAAGATTCTTATTTTTGTCAATGAAGACAAAGCTCCTTTTTCCAAGGCTAATCTCATACTACTATAACATATCTATAAGGGGTAAATTGGTCAATAGCCTCCAACTGTTGACCAAATCTTGGTTTAGTCTCTAGTTTTGCCTAATACACTCTTTGGCCCCTAAATTGCCGGTACGTTAGTGGTATGTTATGTCTTTTTTCTAGTTTGACTTCTGTTGTCTTTACTTAAAGAGATAGAAAGAAGCCGAGTCGTTTGAAGGAAGGTACTCGTTGCAAATGTTGTATACTAGTAGAGTATAGAGTCTCATGTAAAGTGTGAACTTAAAATTTGTTTATAAGGACCTCCAAGAACGGAGGGTTTCGAGCAGGAGTCAATCACTTGGGGCTACTGCTTGGAGCATCAATAATTTTAAAAGAGACCCTCTATTGATGAAGGTCTATTGAAAAGAGAAAATGAGAGAGACTAATGGAAGAGGCGAGAAGAAGTGAGAGCGAGAAACTAACGCAAGGGTAAAACCGGAAAGAGAAAAAAGACTTAAACAATCTACGGATAGAATCTTTATTTTCCGGAGCCAAAACTCTTTGTCGAAAAAAATGTAGAGACCAAATAGTTTTTTGTTTAAAGTTAAGACTACTCGAAGACTTGCTATTATGAGAGTCATACCGAGCTAAATACGAAGCATCTTATCGCCTAAAACTATAAGTATCGATTAATATCAAGGCTTTGTATCAATATCGATTAGTATCAAAGCTTTGCATCTTTGTTGATTCATATCCATTTCTATTGACTATAATGATTTTGATAATGCAGAGCTCTTCATGAGAAGGATCCTAATTCAAAAGGTCTAACAAGAATGCAATTCTTCCTCATTTTCATGGGAGCAAGCTTTGCTTACTACTCATTCCCTGGTTATCTTTTCCCAATGTTAACATTCTTCTCTTGGGTATGTTGGATATGGCCTCATAGCATCACAGCCCAACAGATTGGTTCTGGTTATAATGGGCTTGGTGTGGGTGCTTTCACGCTTGACTGGGCCGGCATCTCAGCCTACCATGGCAGCCCTCTTGTCACGCCTTTTTCTTCAATCCTTAATATTGCAGTCGGTTTCGTCATGTTCATTTACATCATTGTCCCTCTTTGTTATTGGAAGTTTAATACCTTTGATGCTCGAAAATTTCCAATATTTTCAAATCAGCTTTTCTCTTCTAATGGTCATACTTATGACACCACCAAGATCCTCACCCCAGACTATGATCTCAATGTTGCTGCATATGATAGTTATGGGAAGTTATATCTCAGCCCGTTATTCGCTCTTTCAATTGGGTCGGGCTTTGCAAGATTTACGGCAACCCTCACTCATGTTGCACTCTTTAATGGCAGGTATAACATTTTCCGACCCTCAATCGAACATTTTGGGAGCTACAGAGAGTGGGTTTATGATATATTTATGTAGTTTTTAATACAGTTTTCGATTTTGCAGTGATATTTTGAGACAGAGTAGGACAGCAATGAAGAATGTGAAATTGGACATTCATGCTAAGTTGATGAAAAGTTATAAAGAAGTTCCACAATGGTGGTATCTTATTCTCTTAGGAGGTAGCATTGCCTTATCTCTGTTAATGTCGTTCGTTTGGAAGAAAGACGTGCAACTTCCATGGTGGGGAATGCTTTTCGCTTTCGTATTGGCTTGGGTCGTAACCCTCCCCATTGGAGTCATCCAAGCAACTACAAACCAAGTAATGTATTTTTAAACATATTTATATATATATATATATATATATTTATATATAGGGTTTAGGGTTATATACTAAATAGTTGAATTATCGATATGGTTATGTTGCAGCAACCAGGATATGACATTATAGCACAATTCATATTCGGCTATATCCTACCAGGAAAACCGATCGCCAATCTTCTTTTCAAGATCTATGGGCGAATAAGTACTGTTCATGCACTCTCGTTCTTGGCCGATCTTAAACTTGGTCACTACATGAAAATCCCACCTAGATGTATGTACACAGCTCAGGTATGAATATCGAAAAACTTGTAATAGGTTAACTTATAGTATAAGAGATTAAGTTCAAAGATTATTCATGCAAGTCTATTTTTTTGAAGCTTGCCGGGACATTACTAGCGGGTATTGTCAACCTTGCAGTTGCATGGTGGATGCTAGGAAGTATTGAAAACATATGCGACGTTGATGCTCTTCATCCAGACAGCCCGTGGACTTGCCCGAAGTACCGAGTCACTTTTGATGCTTCTGTTATATGGGGCCTGATTGGGCCACGAAGACTATTTGGGCCAGGTGGTTTATACCGAAACTTGGTATGGTTGTTCCTGGTCGGAGCTTTTTTGCCCGTACCTGTTTGGGTAATGAGCAAAATTTACCCGGAAAAGAAATGGATTCCCTTGATAAACATACCGGTTATATCTTACGGGTTCGCTGGAATGCCTCCTGCTAGACCAACTAACATAGCTAGTTGGCTTCTCACAGGAACCATATTCAACTATTTCGTTTTCAGGTACAAGAAAGGTTGGTGGCAGAAATATAACTACGTTTTATCAGCAGCATTAGATGCCGGTACAGCATTTATGGGCGTATTATTGTTTTTCGCTCTTCAGAATGAAGGTCGGGATTTGAAGTGGTGGGGTACTCAGCTTGATCACTGTCCTTTAGCTACTTGCCCGACCGAACCTGGTATTTCAGTCAAAGGATGCCCCGTCTTTTAGTAACTAGATCTAATATTGATAAAGACATGGAAGCCATGAAAATGATCGAAATGTTAAACTGAAGGTTTTCGAGCTGGTCATTGCCAGTCATGCTGTAATATTTTTTGCTTCGAAGTTGTTTTCACATATAAAACGCCTTAATCACCTGTAATTTCGATAACTGCTATTTTGCTGCAGTCATATTTCAAGTGTTTTTTTTAGTATTCAAGAGTCTCTGTAATTTTGTGGTAGGAATGAAATCTAACTTGTTTGCTGCATTTTGTCCATGATGGAGTAAAGTAATTTTCAACTAGTATCAAATTTCTACTAAATAAGCTTCTATAAAAGCGTTTGATTCACAAAATCTGCCTGTGGGGGTTTACCCACTTCTCTATTTAACTAGTCATGGACTCGGTAAATTTGTAGTAATATATATATATATAGTAAGTAAATACTGAAGACTCTGGACATAAGGGATTTTGTTGTTCTACCTCTGCACCGACTTGTACAGAACGACTGTGACATACTTGGATTGAAAACGGTGTGTTGAACCAAGAGCAACCACAGGCTGCCCGGTATTTCCTCTCTGCATATAGAGATGGTTAAGTACGACGTTGGGAGGTCTAGGTAGAGAAGATTGGGTTTCTGTAGCGGATGATGAAGATGATGGCAAATTGAGTAGTGTCATTTGTAGGTGTGGTGGTGCTAATGGTGGCTCCTTGGAGAAATCCTCTACAAGTATATTGTTGTAGCTTGAATCTGGTGATGGAGGAGGTTCAAAATGAGCAAGACTTTTTAAGTTGTCTGGTACATAGTCCTGCAAAATACATCAATCTTTGTAACAACCCGAACTTCAACCAGAGGGTCTGTCAATCTAAGCAAGTGAAGCTAGAGTTCAAGTAAAAAAAATTTAATCTTTATGTTGCTTTTGCAGATCCACATTATAGGGAAGACTGTCGGATTTGAGTCTCATATATCAATAGCCGGAGCATGCCCGTGCCTACTTGTGGGACAAGAGGCATGAGAATCTTGAACTCGTGATTCTTTTAAGCTTGCGATGAACAAACCAGTCGCGAAGAAGGCGATAAACCTTATCAAGGAAATAGCTTGAGATTCATCTCAAGTCTATGGCCAAGATTAATTAGAGAAGAAAATGAAGAAATGATCATGTATGTATGTTTCAAATACTTCAAAGTGGGGTATAGTTGATTTATACCTTCAAGTCTAAATTATTGAGAGTATTCCCCATATCGTCGTGAACAATTGGCAAATCAGGAGCATACCTCCATTGTCCATCAACAAGAAACTTATACTGATAAACACCCGACGGTAGCACCATCATAATGCTGAAATCTGTACCTGATCTCTGCAATCGCTTCCTGTGCAATATAGGGAAAGATTAGAAAACAAAACATACAACAAGAATAGTATCTACATTTTAGTACCTTGTGTTCCAGTTATCCCATGTTCCTTCTACATAAATCTCCCTACCACCATGAATCCAAGTAATCATAGTCGGTATCCCTTCTTCATAATTTTCTTCATAATAGGCCATAGTTTCCTGCCATGGATGATTTGGAATGATCACATTATCTGGTCTCTGAAATGGAACCATGGGTACCTGAGAAGAATAGAAAAAAAAAACAGAGTTTAGCCTTGAAACCTTGAAGAGAAGGTAATATATACTGTATATAAAGTGATTTAGATGCTCTGTACTTTCTAGATATAATTTTCTTTGTGAGATATCATTATATCTTATAGGAATAAAAACCATAACAATGATGCGATTAGCGAAAGAAAAACGATAAAAAATTGGGTCGATTCTCATTCGCCTTGTAAGAGATGCTTATGTTGGTTTAAAAATAAGTGGTGGGTTCTCCACTAAAGAACTTAATATTAAAGATTGCAATCTTGAAATGCATTGCAGAAACCCTAGTTTTAACTAGCTAGTTGCAACAACATGACATTGGAATAGAGAGATCTTTCTAACTCCATTACAAAATCTCTTAAAACACACAAAAACTAGTTTATGGATTTAATCAAACAACTAATGAGTGCCAAAAATAGTATTTTCTCAGTTCATCAAACCACTACTAACAATTCTTAACCCCCAAATTTAAAATATATTTATCTGAAAAAAATTATACCCATAAAACAGAACTAATTAGCAAAAACCAAATCAAACACATAAGAGGATTAGCTTAAACACACCCATACTATTATACATATATATATAGAGAGAGAAAGAGAGATTTGAAACAAATAATGAAGGAATGAGAAAACCTGAGGAGTGAACATCCTAGCTTCTGTGGGGATGAACTGAGGAGGAGGAGGAGGGGGAGGCTGATGACCCATCAACTGTGAAGGTCCTCCATGTTCATGGTAGCTATGAGCTACTTCCATATGGTCTAAACCCTGGTTTTCTTCCTCCTCAAAGTCAAGTTCAGATTGGTGGTTACCCCCATCTTCTTTAACACTACTAGCATTACCCATCACAAAGAAGGAGATGAAGATGAAAAAGAAGAAGGAGAAGAGGATGAAATGAAAAACCCAAGTTAAGTTTAGAATGAGCTGAACTTGTTGTTATTGATGAAATCCATTCTCCTATTCAATACCATTTATAATGGAGGAGTAGAAAACCCACTTACCCACCTCCCAAAAACTCATAAAAGATGAATTAAAATCGATCTACTCACAAATTCATAACTTTGCAGTGATTTCAAAAATGAATGATAAGAATACCCAAACATATTTAAAGTGAAGATTGATAATTTTTTGCAGGTGTGGTGAAAGGAACTTCTTTTTTTTTTTCTTTGTCTTCTTTCTCAACTTTTATTCTTCTTTTGCTTTTTTTCTTGTTGCAGAGAAACATCACTTATACCAAAAAAAAGTTTTTTATTCTCCAATTAGTTGGGAAGATACTATTGGTCACCATAACTTGTTATTTAAAGCCCTTAAAAAGAGTATTTCTAGCCTTGTCATTCATTCCACCACCATTTTTATTTTTTCAAAATTTCTTTCCTTGGATACCCCCCCTTTCTCTTCCTCAACTTCACTATCTCTAGTATTCTTCATTTTGATTTTCATTTAGGGGTCAAAATTTGGTTATTTATATCACTGTTAAATTGTACAAGTGATTTGTCAAAAGTATGATCTAAGGGTCCTTTTGTTACCTAGGGAAATAGAGTTGAGAAAGTCATTTTTGCAGGAAAGTTGATTTTCTTCGGTTTTGATTGGGTCAAAAGAGCGAGAAAAATCTATTTCTCGTGGTAAAATAGAGTAGGAAAAAAAAAACGTTATATGAAAATCCATTTCTCGTGATTAAGAAAATTGATTTTCCATCTTACCTTTTCCTACGTAACAAACGGACCTAAATGGAAAACCTTCTTTTCAAATTTTGATCTACAAACTACTTTAATCTACAAATTACATTACCAACGACACTGATAGACATATTTGCATACCCGATTGACTAGTTCTGTCACAACTCAAATAAGTTGAATTAGTGTTTCATTGGTTGCGAAAGAGGCCTGATAGTCACTTTGTAAGTAATAGAAAACTTTATCTCGATCCAAGACTACGTAGGGGAAACGAAGACTCGTGATAAAACCCACAAGTAGAATTTAAGCTCAAATTTACATAAGTTTTCATGTCCATATGGAATGCAATAGATTGTTGTAGTTACTCCACCTTTAGTTGTGAGGGAAGGAAGATCACTTTATAATTGAGATGGTACACTTTACCTCTTAATTAGTTAGTTTTTGGGTGAGAGATATCCATTGTCATTTGGGAGCACGCCCCACAATAAGCCATATAGCCAATATTATTGAATAACTACAAATATATAGGACAGGTTATTTTGTTTTATAACTATCATTTTCTCAACATTAGTATAACCCATAAAAATTATGGAATTTTGATCTAAAAACTACATTACCAAAGGGACCCTAAATGAAGAACCTTCTTCTCAAATCTTGATCTACAAACTACAACACCGTCGACCGTGATAGAGATATTCGCACACCCAATTGACTAGTTGGGTACGACTCAAACAAGCTGAAATTAGTGTTACATTGGTTGCGGAAGAGGTCAGATAGTCACTTTGTAAGTAAGGGAAACCTTTAAATCGATCCAAGACTATGTAGGGGCAACGAAGACTCGCGATAATACACACAAGTAGAATCAATGATCAAAGTTACACAAGTTTTTCACGTTCCATTGTAGAGGCAACTTATGGTCGTGCCCAATATGGAATGCAATATTGTTGGAGTTAGTGCAGCGTTACTTGTGAGGAAACGAAGATCACTTTATAAGTGTGACGATACACTTTACATCTTGAGTTAGCTTTTGTGGTCACAGATACCCATTGTCATTTGGGAGCACGCCCACAATAAGCCATATAGCAAATATTATTGAATAACTAAAAATATATACTTTTAACAAAAAAAAAAAAAAAAAAAACTAAAAATATATAGGAAAGGTTATTTTGTTTTATAACTATCATTTTCTCAACATTATATAACCCATAGAAATTATGGAATTAGGTCCTCTTTTTTAATAAGGGAGATTAAAGAATTGCTTTTTTGTAACTCTTGCTTCTTTTTTTTTTTTTTTTTTTTTGTTGAAAGCTTCTTTTTGTTAATACAACCACAATTATTGGTCATGGAACTTTGCTTTGTAATCTGTTTTAGAACCTAGTTTTAGGGTTGGGGTTTAAGATTACCACACAAATTTTTGTTTTTATATTCCTATGACCCAAGTAACCTGTTTTTTATACATGATTAAGGAATAGATTCCAAAAACCATAGGTCCATAGCCATAGGTAATATTTTATGACTAGGAAAATGCTTTGCTTTTTCCAAAATGTATTCCTTATTGTGATGTTTCAGCTGAAATAGAAAAATATTAAATCTGTGTCTTTTTTAAAAATTAATCACTTTTTTCAATTTATAAACAAAAATCATATGAAGTAAATTACAAAACCCAAAAATCATATCTTGATGCAAATATGTCATCCTAATACAAAATTTTAATAGATTATTTAGAGTTGTTCAACTTCATCACATGATGAAATTCCTTTGTCGGAATTTCTCCACATTATTGATAAAATAAGATACATTTGATGAAATTATTAAATGTTATGTTTATTTCAAGGGGGCCTTAGAAATCTTTTGTCCAAACACACACTTTTATATTCAAAATTTTGTTCGTAATTAAATTTTATTTTAATACATTTAAATTAAATGTAATCACTTTCCTTTTCTTTTGCAATGTCGCAAAACATCCGAGTTGTTTTTTAAATAATTACGCTATTAAGAGATAACCCTAAATTCTGAATGCCTTCCTTATTGATCGTTAATTAATCTTTATGAATGTGGAGTATGCAATAAGATTTGATGTCACTTCAACTAAGTTAGTCAAAAAGAAAAAGAGAACTCTTCCAGACGAACATCTTTTGTAAGATCAGTTGAATTATTAACTCAGAATTTTCAAGTAGACAACTAAATTTTGTTTGTTGTTTTCTATCGTCGTCTTGTTTCTTAGTTATTTGTTCTTATTCATTATAAAACTATCTGTCATAAATTGAATTAATTCTTTACTTATTTCATAAGCAGTAATTTAAATGGGTGGCTAGAGAGACTGAACTATTATGGGTAATTTTGGTTACTTAGTCGGTGCAAATAAATTTCATAGAGTTGGTATTAAAAGGAAAACAAAACAAAATAGACCATAATTGATGGCATCTTAATGATGAAAAAGACTTTTTTTTGATAAAGACTTAGAATGATGAAAAAGACTTAGAATGATGAAAAATGAACCAAAGGTAACATCAATGACCCCATTCTCATTAATAAAACTGCTAAATTACTTATTTTATTCTATTCTAATTATATTGATTAATTTTTATTATTATTCTAATTGATTTCCCCTTTAATGGGAAAAAATTCACCAAAAAAATTGTCTAATATTGAAAATTATAACCCGAAAAACAAAAGAAGGGATAATAAATGGAAAAAAAGAAGAGGAAGAGTAAAAATAGTGGTACCACAATAGAGAAAGAAATTTTTTTTTTTTTTGTTGAGAATAGAGAAAGAAATATGGTAGTGGGAATCTTTTTCTACATTTTATGTCCTAGAATTAATGAGGAAAGGCAAAAGTAGACAAATCTTTGAGAAGCAATTCTTTCCCTTTATGTCAGTTGTTTTGTGGGGACAAATTTGTCTTAAGCATCTTTCAAAATTTTATTTTCTCATTAAAAAAAAGCCAGCGCTTTGGGGAAATCAAAATAGTTTCCGGGGTGTGAAGACTTTGTAAAAAACTAGTCAAATTTAGTTGACATGTATATTTTCCAAATGTTAGGGGGAAAGCAAACTTTTTGACCATTTCTTCTCCATTCCAGCAAGGGTTGTCGGAATCCGGCCACCACTATCATCACCGAAATCCTCCCACCACCATCATCACCAAAATTTGGCCACCACCATCATCACCAAAATCCGACCACCGCCATCTTCACCAAAATCCGACCACCACCTCTCTCTTTATCGATCTCACTGCCTCACTATATCTCGTTCTCTCTATCATTGGATCTCGTTTTCTCCGATCACCAAACCCTAATATTCAGTTTCGCTCTCATTCTCCCTAAACTCGCTCTCTCTCCCTCGACCCCTCTCTCTCTTACCATCTCTCTCTCTCTCTCTCTCGTACACAGTTCCGGCGAAGGAAGCTCTTTCTACGCCGGAACAAGACCTCGAGGAGAGTTTCACCAAACCCTCCTCGAGGTCTTGTTCCAACGAAGGAAGAGCTTCCTTCATCGGAACTGTGTATGAGAGAGGGAGAGATGGTAAGAGAGAGAGGGGCCAAGGGAGAGAGAGATACCCTTAGAACTAAGAGAAAGAAGGAGAGAGAGAGATCGATATTTAGGGTTAGGATTTGTATTTGAAGGTCTAAGGGAGAGAGACAAACAATTAGAGAGAGAGAAGGGAGAGGAGGAAGAAATGGTGGTGGTTGTGGCCGGAGATGGTGGTCGGAAATGGTGGCTGGAGTTGAAGATGATGAAGAAGAAGAAGAGGAAGAAGCAATGTTTAATTTCCTTTTAAAATTTGTTTCCCCGCAAAATTTCTAAAATTTCACATATTCCCTTTAAAATTTCATACCCCGAAAACTATTTTGCTTTCCCCAAAGCGCTGGCCTAAAAAAATATCGATAAAAATAATAGTTGTCGTACCCAGACTGCAACATAGGAAATTTATCTGTGATTTAACTATAGAGAATAATATTTAAGGTTATTAAAGAAGAGATAATTTTGATCGTGGCAATAAATAGCTTGAATCTCGATTACAAAATTGTGTGGGTTTAACTTTTCACCTCTCTTAAATCTATTACCTACATTAATCTCTCCATCATATCATCATATCATAATTGAAATCAACCAAAATCTATCTCTCTCAGATATAAGGGGAAATTAAGTCGTCACTTAGGATTCGAACTGATCTCTTTTTCTCGTTCGACCGTTGGAACTGATCCCAACTCTTTTTTTTTCGATTGAGTAGTATCACAGAACAGTCTCTTCATGCAGTGATTAGACATTCACTTCGAAATCTCGAAGATCACAAATTCAATTCTCGTTAGAAGTAAAAAAAACTATGATTTAGTGAAATTGTGTTTTGAAAGACATAAATAATAATCTTCACGATAGTTTTGTGGTATGTACCAGTATATTACATTGTTATGATATATTGATATATCATATATTACATTGTTATGATATATCAAATATATGATTGTCATGTGCATATGCTTTTTTTTTTTTTTTGTTAAGGAGTCATGTGCATATGCTGATCCTCTGAGCAAAAAAGAAACCTTAATTAGTCAAGTGATTCTAAGAAATTATATTTGATCCAAAACTTAAAAAGGAAGATCTAACGGCTGTAACCTCATGGTAAAGCAAATTAGGGAGGGTAGATGTCATTTCAAGTTTGTACGAAAGAAATCCAACGGCCAAGAAGCAAAGGTGTGAGGTAACACAAGGCAGAGGAGGGTCATGCCCTTTTGGTTTGTGTTGGGTGGTTATATGTCAAGATCAAGTTGAGGGAGATGGGCCGAAAGAAGAGAATCCGTTGGAGTCACATTAGCTAGGCCCACCATTCAAGGGTAAACTTGGAAAACTAAAATAAGAAGTAGGTATTGTGGTGGTGGGGTCATTTCTCTTGATGTTAACACATTCTAATTAGTGAGACTCATTTGATTAGTGTATTTATTCAAGATATATACATGCCATATATTCTTTTGGATATATACATACTATATTGAACGTAATGGTTCTTAAAACCCACATTAAAGAAAAAACAAAATTTTAAAACCTTAAAATTACTTCAGTACAATTTTCATATAATTAGTTTTGCTTTAAATATTGAATAGACAATTGAGATCTTCAAGAAAAATCTCAAATATCGAATTCTTTCTTGAGACATTTTAGAATGAAATTTTGTTACATCATCTTAAGAGTCAGAATTTTATTTTGGATAGACATTTTATAACAAACTCAAAAAATGATAAGTGACGCTTAGAGTTTTCCAATTTGAATTTTGCATTCAAAATGCTATTAGGCCCCCTCGCCTCACACAAAGTGTGTAATTGTAAAGATGGATTATTATCTGCCACCACTTGTATCAATTAAATAAGAGTTAATTCCTATATGGACCCCTACTTTGTGACCAGCTTCCTTTATGACCTCCAAATTTCTGTAAATTCAAATATGACCCCCTATTTTCATGGAAATGTCATAACTACCCTTCCCATTAATATATTTTCAAAATAAAATTAAAAACAAAAACCTAAATTAGTATTGGTACAATGACATTACCCATGTGAAATGGTCAAATCCATTTTCATGGGCCTAGATTTTGGAGTACATGAGTGAAACATTAGATTTTGCAAAAAGCTAGATGTACTATATACATAATGTTTGTTTCAACAAAAAAAAAAAAGAATTCTTTCATCAAAAAAAAAAAAAACAAAAGAAAAGAATTACATTATTGTTTGTGTGACCACTTTCTCTCTGTTTTTATTACTTTCAAAAGTGGCAACATAGACATTGATTAAAATCACCATAAGAAATTGTCTTCTAAAAAGAAAAAGATAAGTTGAAGAAGCAAACGATTGGGAAATTTATACCACATTGTTGTTATAATTTTTATTTACTGAAGAGTTTTTTGCTTGATCAACAAAAATGTCGATGTGAATAAAATATGAATGTTCTCAAGTATCAAAGCAGAGGATGTCTCGTGAATAAACATACAACAACTCTGATGACCATAATTGTTGTATTTAAGAGAACATGAAATATTCTGAACAGAAGAAAAGAAAAAGAGAAATACACTATTTTTAATAGGGGGTTTAACAAATGATGATCAAATTTAGGTAGGGAGTTTTTGTGAAGAGGTACTAACCTCTTGATGATCGACTCGGATGAAGCCGAGGGTGATGTAGCAATATCTCGGTTGAAGCCGAGAAGTGGGAAGGAGATGCTCTCGGTGTGAACCGAGAGGAGGAGAAGTAACTCTCGGCTGAACCCGAGAGCTATGATAATGGCTCTCGGGTGAAACCGAGAGCGAGAGAAAGAGTAAACTCGGTTGAATCCGAGAGGACTGTGTAGCAGCTTCGGGTGAGACCGAGAGATGGAGTGAGAGAGCTTCGATGAAGTCGAGAAGAAGAAGATGTTGATCGTGAGAGAGATTAGGTAAAACCTTTGTTTATTCACAATAACATGATTATTACATTATGGTTTGATCTCTTTATATAGGTTTACATTGAAGAAGTTTTAGAAATAGAAAATAGAAATAGAAAAACTAATTACTACAACATTCCTAATTAAACTAGGACTAGGATTCCTAATTATAGTAGGAAACCTTTTCCTAATCAATGGACTAATCCACTCGGTTTAGCCGAGTGGAGTAGACTCTCTAACACTCCCCCTCAAGTTAGAGCGGGAATGGAAGTAACGCCTAACTTGCCAATAATGTTCTTGAACGGTTCTGCCCCAAGTGGCTTTGTGAAGATATCCGCTAACTGATTTTCTGTACTGGTGAAGCGTGTGGCAATGACGTTGTCTTTAATCTTTTCACGAACGATGTGGCAATCTATCTCAATGTGTTTTGTACGTTCGTGGAAGACGGGGTTATCAGCAATGTGGAGAGCGGCCCGATTGTCACAGTAAACTGTCATCGGGTCAGAGTGATTGATTCCAAAATCAAGTAGTAAATACTTGAGCCATTGTAATTCGCATGTGAGGATGGCTAAAGCTCGATATTCTGCTTCTGCCGAAGATTTTGCAACTGTGGGTTGCTTCTTTGATTTCCAGGAGAGGGGGCTGGATCCCAACATTGTGAAATACCCAGTAGTAGATCTACGGGTTGAAGGACAGCCAGCCCAATCCGAATCACAGTATCCTGTAATATGGAGAGAGCTGTCTGCGGATAAGAAGACTCCTTTATCAAGAGTACCCTTCAAGTATCGTAGAACGCGATGAGCTGCGTCTAAGTGTACTTGGCTAGGTGTTTGCATGAATTGACTGAGGTTGTTTACGGCAAAGGTGATATCCGGCCGTGTAACCGTTAAGTAAAGTAATCTGCCTATGAGACGGCGGTAAACTGACGGATCTGGTAAAGGTGTACCGTCAGTGGGACTGAGGCGGAGTTTTTGTTCCATTGGAAACTCAGAAGGACGTGCAGCGGTGAGTCCAGAATCTTTCAAAATATCAAGCGCATATTTTCTTTGACATAAAAAAATGCCTTGTGATGAGCGAGATACTTCGATACCAAGGAAGTACTGTAGACGGCCCATATCTTTTAGTGAAAAAGCTTTATTTAAGAATATTTTTAACTGGGAAATAGCATGATCATTATTTCCTGTAATAATTATGTCGTCAACATAGACAAGGACATAAATTTGAGTGGAGTGAGATCGAAAAGTGAAAAGAGAATAGTCACTTTTAGACTGAGAAAAGCCTCGTTCGATGAGAACGGAGGAAAACTTGGAAAACCATTGCCGGGATGCTTGTTTGAGACCATAAAGGGATTTATGGAGACGACATACCTTAGACTCCCCCTGAGATGAAAAACCGGGGGGTAATTTCATGTAAACCTCTTCATCGAGGTCGCCTTGAAGAAAGGCGTTATTGACATCCAATTGATGGAGATTCCAACCTTTAATGGCGGCAATTGAAAGAAGGACACGAACGGTTACTAATTTAGCAACCGGAGCAAAAGTGTCATGATAATCCAACCCCTCGATTTGGGTGTATCCTTTGGCTACTAAGCGGGCTTTATATCGTTCTATAGAACCATCGGATTTGAACTTAATTTTATACACCCATTTACAACCGATGGGCTTTTTACCGGGTGGTAAAACAGTGATTGTCCAGGTTTTATTTTCTTCCAAGGCTGAGATTTCCTTGGCCATTGCCTCTTTCCAATGAGGGGACTTCATTGCTTGAGTGAAAGAGGTTGGTTCGGTAGTTGATAAAACCGAAGAGAGAAATTGTTGATGAGAATTTGAAAACGAATTGATGGAAAAGTAGTTTTCAAGAGGATATTTAATATTGCTTGTATTGGAACACACGTAATCATCAAGGTGACTAGGTGGTCGGCGGGACCGGACTGGTCGGCCGGAATCGGCAACAGCGGTGTTGGAAGAAGGATACGGTAATGAGGATTCATTGCTCGTCGGTGGAGTATACTGTTCTGGAGGCACTCCAGAGACTGGATCCCCATCACGGTCTGCTGAAGGCACTCCTGATGGGGAAGATGGTCCTGTGTGAACAGGGCCTGTAGGCGGGTCATCGGGGGTGTCTGAAGGCACCCCCTGTCCCGAATTCAGACTCGTCGGAACAGCAACAGCAGGTTCATCGTTGAATCTGCTGCTGTCCGGCGGTGATATTGATCGAGGTTTATCGGTTGCCGGAAACTCGAATGTGTCGTCGTCGTCGATGGAGATGAAAGGTGTCGGGCGCGAGCTAGACGGTTTATCCGTCGGTTCGGTTGACATCGGAAAACGATTTTCAAAAAAAATCACATCACGAGAAGTATATATACGTCGTGTGGAGATATCATAAATTCGATAACCCTTTTGTCCATTAGGATAACCAAGGAAGATGCCGGCGGAGGAACGAGCGTCCATCTTGGTGTTGACCAAAGGGATTCGGGCGTAACAAAGACAACCGAATACACGTAAGTGTGTAAGATTTGGAGGAGAACCCATGAGGACTTCATGAGGTGATTTTCCATCAAGGATAGGTGTAGGTAACTTGTTAATGAGATAGACGGCGGTTAGGACGCACTCTCCCCAAAAGTAAAGCGGGAGATGAGCTTGAAGGCGTAAAGAACGTGCCACTTCAAGAATGTGACGGTGTTTGCGCTCAACAACTCCGTTTTGTTGAGGTGTATAGGTACAACTACGTTGGTGGGAAATTCCTTTTTCAAGAAACCAATGTTGTAAAGAATTGTTCATAAATTCGGAACCGTTATCCGAACGAATTGTCTTAATATTGCAATTGAATTGCGTGTTAACGTAATTAGAAAAATTCATAATTAACGTATTTGAGTCCGATTTGGAACTCATGAGAAATATCCAAGTGCAACGAGAAAAATCGTCAACAAGGGTCAAAAAATAACGACACCCGGAGGTGGAGGGAACCGGAAAAGGACCCCATATATCGGCATGAACTAACTCAAATATATGAGTAGAAGAAGAAGTACTAAGTGGAAAGGGTAGCCTAGTTTGTTTAGAAAGTGGACAAACATCGCACGGTACTTTATTCGATAAAAACTTAAAATTTAAACATGGAAGTTTAGAATTAAAAAATTGAAAACGACTAAAGGATGGGTGTCCCAAACGGGAGTGCCATAAAAGAAAAGATTCTTGACTAGAACTATCTAAACTTGAAACCGAAAGGATGGGACGCTCCGTGCGAAGGAAGTAAAGATCATCATGAAGACTACCATGCCCAATCTCCGTCCTCGTTGATCGGTCCTGAAAAACACACAAATTGTGGTCAAATAGGACGGTACAACGAAGTGTTTTAGATATTTGAGAAATAGATAAGAGATTAAATTGAAAAGATGGAATATGAAGCACATCTTGTAAATAAAATTTATTTGAGAAATAAATTGTACCAATATGATCAACCTTGATTCGGGAACCATCCGGTAATCGAACATAGAAATCCGGAGGTGCAAGAGAATAAGAAGAAAATCGAGAAAGATTTGAACAAATATGTTTAGCGGCTCCCGAATCAATGACCCAAGGAGGATGATAAGAGGAAGAATACGTACCCGTTAAGTTGACAAGAGGATCCTTGTTGGTGCCCTTAGAATTGGTAGATGTGGGCTGTTGAGATCGTTCCAATAGAGCAAGGACGTTTTGGTATTGTTCATTGGTTAAAGAAGTTGCTGTAGGCACCCCCATACTTTGATCTAAAACCGAGTTGGCCCTAGGGTCTTCTCGAGTGCGATTTCGATTGCGTTGGCCATAATTGGGTGGATAACCATGTATCTTATAACAAGAAGTGACGTCATGACCATGAATCTTGCAATTGTCACAAAAAGGTCTAGGTCTTTTTGTGCGTTGCCTCTCCGAACCGTTGTAACGGTTTTGATTATATTCATTGTTACCAACGGCAAGGGCAGCATTGTTGGAGTCGATATGCATAGGAGTAATGAGATTTTGTTGAACCTCTTCTTGTTTAATAAGGGAATGAATACGTAGGATTGATGGGAAGGGTTCAATCAATAGGATTTGACTCCTAATTGACGAGAATCGGTCATTAAGACCTTGGAGAAATTCCATAGCTCTATCTTGATTTGTTCGATCAATCAAGGATCTACCATGACCACATGTACAAGGCTCGGTAATTAGCAAAGAGTTGAGTTCATCTTGAAGAGCCTTGAGTTTAGTAAAGTATGTGGAAACATCAAAATTATCTTGTTTGAGACAAGAAATAGCTCTCTTCAATTGGAATATTTTGGGAGCATTGCTTTGGTGAAAGCGATCATATAGATTGTGCCATATATCAAAAGCCGATTCATCATATAAGATTGAATCACGAAGAGGTGGATCAACGGAATTGATGAGCCAACTAGAGACGAGATCGTTACATCGTCCCCATAATTCTAATTCTTTTGGATCGGTGGGTTTTTCAATGCTTCCATCAACGAAACCAAGTTTAGCTTTAGCCCTTAAGGCCTTAGTCATTCCTCGTGACCATGAGGAGTAATTGTCACCGGTTAGAAGCGGTGTGATGAGAATAGTAGTAGGAGAATCCGAGTGGTGAACATCAAACGGCCCACTATTGGTGCTAGGATTAGCTTGAGAGATTTCCGAAGATTCGGCGGTAGTCATCTTTAAAAAAAAATTTGAATTCTTTAGGCTCTTATACCATGTGAAGAGGTACTAACCTCTTGATGATCGACTCGGATGAAGCCGAGGGTGATGTAGCAATATCTCGGTTGAAGCCGAGAAGTGGGAAGGAGATGCTCTCGGTGTGAACCGAGAGGAGGAGAAGTAACTCTCGGCTGAACCCGAGAGCTATGATAATGGCTCTCGGGTGAAACCGAGAGCGAGAGAAAGAGTAAACTCGGTTGAATCCGAGAGGACTGTGTAGCAGCTTCGGGTGAGACCGAGAGATGGAGTGAGAGAGCTTCGATGAAGTCGAGAAGAAGAAGATGTTGATCGTGAGAGAGATTAGGTAAAACCTTTGTTTATTCACAATAACATGATTATTACATTATGGTTTGATCTCTTTATATAGGTTTACATTGAAGAAGTTTTAGAAATAGAAAATAGAAATAGAAAAACTAATTACTACAACATTCCTAATTAAACTAGGACTAGGATTCCTAATTATAGTAGGAAACCTTTTCCTAATCAATGGACTAATCCACTCGGTTTAGCCGAGTGGAGTAGACTCTCTAACAGTTTTGAATGAATAATCAGGACAAGTAGTTTTCTTTTTGTTGAATAATCAGGACAAGTAGTTGAAATATATTTGGTTTAATGATGGCATATCACTTGGATTAGACATTTCAATCGAAAGTTAGATACTTTGATTCAAAGTTAGACACATTGATCCAAAGTTAGACACTGATTAGATGTTACTAATTAGGTGGGATTGGAATCAAAGGATTCTAGTTAGACTAGAGCCACCATGTGGTAGGATTTCAGTCTTAGGATGAGATATTTCTCTCATGCACGTCGGCCGCCCACAGAGTAGGGCATCGAATTTTAAGAATTCGACTCCTAACATCAAAACAATTCAAGAATCCCTATGGATTGGAACCCCCATGCGTGGAGTTGAGGTTCCAAACCTACTCGAGTAAACACATGGATCTCCATTAGTACAGGTTTCTTTTTTAACTAGATAGCTGTTAGGGAAGAAGTTTATGTCCTTAGTTTTAGAAAATGGAGGCGCCTATAGCAAAATTGGTGTGTTCCTAGAATCATAGACTATTTAGAGGAAGAAGGTCATGTCCTTGTGGCCTAACCCCAGTGCCAAGGTAATACTCCTAGATGGACAACGATCGAAAAACCCAACTTTCCACGCTTTCTCGCTAAGGGTTCTATTTGTGTGAATGGTGTTATTTATTTCAACACGGATTATCTTGAAGATTGGAAGAAGGGGCTTTTAAGACGTACTGACTATGTATGCATAAGTGCATTTGATGTAGGAAGTGACAAGTTTAGAAGAATCGCAATCCCTGATTTCATCCTTCACCACCACCGTACCTGTTTTGGCAACCCCATTTGTTTTATACAAGTTGATGGGCGTTTTGCTATGATAATTAGAATGAACAAGAATTTATTCAAGATGTATTTATATAAAGATGATGAGGATAGATGGAGTGAACTGACTAGTTTCGTATTGCCTTTTTATTTGGAAGATGATGACGAAGTTAAATTTCATTCTTTCCTTGGATCAGATGACAAGGTAATCGTAATCAACTTTGGGCAACCACGTCATTGGAACGATCCTTATAGCCTAGACAAGAGTAAATGTGTTACATCCCCTATCTATTGTTACAATTGGAAGAATGATAGTTTGACAGAGTTTGATGTAAGTGGAACCCTCTCCTCAGTTTCGCAACCACTAGGGTTTCGTAGCTCTCTTTCTACTTTCTCGGAGAGCCTCTTTCCTGTTAGCAATGAAAGTAGTACATCAACACCACCGTAGGAGAAGAGGGGATTGGCTTCACTATGATTAGTTGCTTTTTGTTTTATCGCTATCTATGTTGGCATATTAATATATTTTATAAGGCACAATTATGTTTTCCTTTTATTTACTATAAAACAGTATTATGTTTGCTTGTTAGTTATATAAGATGTATTGTGTTTTCTTCATCTATTCCATGGTGTTGTTATGTGTCTGTTTGCATAATTCCTTGTTTCTTTTACTTGCAAGAATCAGATTTTGGTCAGACCCTGAGTTGGGATTATATGGGTTTTGATTGTGTTTATATTACCTGAAACTGTGAAAAGATAACAGTGCTGGTCGGACTCCAATCTTTTTATTGTTGTGGGATGTTGAAATTGTTCAACAAGTGTTCCTTATGTATTAAACCTAACACTGTGAAGTTGATACTCGAGCTGACTTCTCTGTCTAAATCTCTAAATTGTTGTACTCAGGCTAATGTTGTGCCATTTGAAGTTCCGTCCGCGATGTCTGGGTTATTTTGCAGGATATCTGTTGAGTTAAAGTTCATTGAAAATGTGAGTGCTGCTGCTGTGAATACTCACTCAAGGGTAGATGTTATGTCTTTCACTAATAAGGCGTTGACAGCCACCCAAAAAGAGATATTTCGGAAGACATGTTTTGATCGTCTACTCGAGGTGGACGAGTTGAGTTTTTGTGGTGTGCTCCTGCACATTATGTTGTTGCGTGAGACTACCTACCTCACGACAATCTAGATGCAATGTGGTTAATCAGGTAACAAACAAAAAAAAAGATATTACTGTAACAAACAAACAAAAAAACTATGTTGGCAGGTCAAAATAAAAGGCCGTCGATAAGTTGTATATGAGGTGCATATAGAAGCGAAATAGCATTCAATTAGTAGTACCCAAAAAGCCAAGCATCTCAGTTCTCCCAAAACGAGGTTCAATGGTGTATTGCTGATGAACAATTTTCGGATGAGGTTCTAAGAGATGCCATCAATTGGGTTTGTGGACAAGGTGGTGCTGATTGCAGGAAAATACAAAGAGGTCAACCTTGTTTTCTACCTAATACTTATAAAGATCATGCTTCCTATGCTTTCAATAACTACTATCACAAGTTCAAGAACAGAGGAGCTAGTTGTTTCTTCAATGGTGCTGCAATGCTCGATGAGCGTGACCCTAGTAAGAACTCAACTCCATTCTTCATATAGTATATCTTACTTTCCGACTTTTCTGTTTTTGTTCTAGTTTAAGGAGACTAAAATAAACTCAAATTGCAGTTTTCAGCAAGATAGATTGCTAAAAACTTGCAAGTTAGGTTGTGCTTTTTTCTCGTTGTCGGGATTTGACTCGTCTGAATCTTAGTTGTCTAACTCAAAATCAGCCATTCAGACATCACGGGTCAGACAAATACATATATTTTGAAATCTGACTCGAGTGAACTTAGAACTCGAGTTAGATTTTAGATCTGACTTGGACAAAAAACAAACACTACCCAGTGAGATAACTGCAACAAAAGAGCTAGTTATGAAAATCGATATTGGAATAATCAGACACTGATTATGGAAGGGGCAGGCGGCCAATCTATATTGAAATAATTGATGTACTTTTTGGCAAAAGATGGTAGAGAACCTAACCCTTGACCCTTGTTTCTTCTTAATCTTTGGTTGCAGGTCATGGCTCCTGCAAGTTCGATCCTCTTCCGTAATTCAAAGAGACGGGGATTTCGAATAATCATTGATGTGAAATCCTTTATTGCTTACATTAGTTCTAGGTTTTGTCCTGTCTTTTCTTCCACAGGTCTAACCTGTTCTCTTCTTAGTTTTCCTAAAATGCTCAAAGCAATCAAAAAAAAATGTTTGGGTTGTTTTAATCTAGGCATGGTTCATCAATCAAAGTAATAAACCATTAAGTAGTTTAACTTGATGCCTATGAAGATCAAGATAAAATTCTAACAAGATTGGATGACTAAATACGATACCCTAAGATCTGCAATTTACAAATTAGTTTCTACCAACATTGAATTTAAGAACGAATTATTTCACTGCGTAATCACAGTACAATAGTAGATTACACATTAAGTTCCATATCATAAAAACAGATATATTGAAACGAAAACAATACGAGTCACTTTATAACGCAAGTATATCTTTAAGAGCTTACTTCTAACCTGCCTAACCGTGATCACTTAGAATAGCAGGCTTGCCCAAGCAGCAATAAATGCAAATCCACCAAATGGAGCTAACCTAGAATACTTTCTGTCCTCAAGAAGCGCAACCGTGTAACACCTGCAAAACCCAAGCCCTAATTTTCGTCAAATTCATAAAGTAGGTTCAAATATACTTGGCTAAATATGGTAAGCGAAAATCAGTTGTTGGGGAGTGGGTCATGTATTTCAGCAATTTAGAAAGTCCATATGATCGTATCTTCACCTAGCAAGTGAAGCATAGTGAGCTTGTAAGTTTTCAGTTATTATGGGTGCTATAGAGACTCAGAGAGACCCAGGCATCACATTATATCCTATAAAACAAATCTAGGGTGGGACAAATGCTCAAGGGCTCGCGACCTGTTCCATTTACACTACGTAACTATATTGATCTGAACTTTCCTCTATTGAAATAAATTGGAAGGACAAGAACTACAGGTCAGTGGGTAGATATAGCATACAAAATTAATAATCAAAAAGTTCTATGGAAACTATGAATCACATATAAACAGATTAGATACAAAACCTGTTATGACTGATTAACGAAATGATTTTTCAATGAAATGCTTTCTCCAACTGGCCCTTTCTTTTCTCCCCAGCTTTCTCTTTTCGTTTATTTTTCTGCTTTTTATTTCAGGCACGTCACTTTCTTCGTCATCTTCATCTTCATCTTCTTCTTCTGATGGTGGATGTTCCGGTTTTTTTAATTTATAAAACCGAGCGTGTCTTGCTTCTACCCACTCTTGTAAACCATGCAGCGAGCTCGGAAGAATTGAGTCAATTAGATACGCTTCACGTGTGAAGTCCTTCAACACTATTGTGATTTCAGCAGTAATCTTCTGATTGTGTTGAACTTGCTCCGTATTTACTGTCTCGATTTCTTTTAATTCAATAACAAAGAAAGGCTCGCGGTCAATCTTTACGAAACAATCGTTAGTTATAAGGATTGATGCAGATTCGTTTTTATATTTTCCGTGAAAACCTAATAATCCCTCCTCGTGTTGCTGAAATTTCATAGGAATCCCCTCGCGTTTCCAAAGGGCATCTACTTGTTCAATAAAGATTTCGACATCCGTTTTTTTCTGTAAATGCTTTGAAGCATTGCTGCCTTTCAAGGGTCCGAGTCGGTTATAATAAAACTGAACATCATATGTCGATTTGTTTCCAACTACTGTTGGAGTGCCAACATAAAAATGGAGAACAATCTCTTTTCGGCCTAGCTTGAAGAAAGAACGTTTGATATTCTGAAAAAGAATATCCACCGACTTATCCTCCTTTGATGTAGAGAAACGGAGCCCATTTAAATGGGCTGTAAGCTTGCCGCGAAGACAACTGTCTCTACCTCCGAAGGTTGGCCGGATACAGAGCTGAGAAAGTGTAATTGATGCCTCTTCTTCAAGGATGAGAGTGTTGTCTATCACAGTATTAACGGTCTCTTTAATCTCCTCTTTTGCAAACTCGTTCGAAAACGCATAAGTAAGTTCGTGAAAATCTTTCAAACAGCATGCAGTTACAACATTCGGACCTTCTTTTGTTATAAGAACTGTATCGGATACCCATTGAAAGATTGGTAGTGATAAGTTTTCGGTAGCGTATGCATCCAGACCACTCAGTCCGAATGTCACACAGAACACCATTCCTATTTCTAGTCTAGTTTCATTGGTTGCATCCAAAATAATCTCCGGGGCATTGTGTGGATCGGCGGTTCCTTTTCCAACATTTGTTGGACAGTTTGGGATCATCTCTGGACATAACTTTTCCACAACTTTTAGCGATGCTATATGAGCATCGTTTGCCTTTTTTCCTCGCTTCAAAGCCCGGATTGCCGCTTGTTGAGCTTCTTGAATGATAATGTATACCATATACTGCATATCATGAGGATCAATGAAGAAGGTCCTCGTAATATGAGCACAATGATTTTCATACTCAGTTTCCATGGAAAATATAATGGTCCCTTGGGGGAGATAGCTTAAATCTGATTCCCACATGGGGTCATCATCATTCAAATCGAACTTAAATTTTGAACCACTTGCTAAGAGAGGGGTTTTACTTACTTCATACTTCTGTTTGTTCTTCTCAGGGAGTTTTTCTACAATCGCATCCATCGTCTGATTAGAGAGGACAGAGTGTGAAACCACTTGGCTCTTATCCATTATGTTTTGTAACCTTGGAATAACAAACTCATCCATAACCAAGCCATTGAGGCACGCGGCTTTCTTCAGATTAAACATCGCCGTTGCTCTGTAAATTACATTTTTAATCAAAATCTGATACTGAGTGAATGTGATAAAAATAAAATAAGTGATATTAGAGAAATGATATTAACTTACTCATTGAACCTCCTTCTTACTTTCGCCATTTTCGGACCTTCTTCCTCCTTCAAGTTTCCGGTCTTCTTCCTCCCTTCAAGTTTCCGGTCTTAAAACTAAAAACCTAAAAAAGCCGTTTTCTTCGTGGGCGCCTCCCTTTCGTGGGGCCTCAAAATCAAATCCCCGGCCTGGGTGGGCCTCTAGGACATATATGTTTGCACCAAAAAATAATCGCTTAAGGGTTGTAGCCCGGATGGCAGAAGTTTCGCCTCTGACACGTGAGGTCTTGGGTTCGAAACCACCCACAAATATTTTTTCATCTTTCTCTTCCTCTTCGTCTTTCTCCCTTATTTTATTTTCTCATAGGTGTTTGGCTCCAAGTAAATAGTGGATTACTAGAAGTACCAATACTTAGTTGACAAAAATTATTTTATATAGATAGATTATTTGATTTGATGATTCGAATTGAAGTCACAAGGTCATTCACTCTTGACTTAGGAATAATTCCCCTTTAGGAGTCCTCTTCCTAATATTGAGTCTTTGATTCATTTTGGTGTACTAATTTGAGACAGTGGTTTTTGGTAATTGCAAGACATTTTGTTGAGAAAAACCAGTCAAATTTTCCCACCACTCCAACATCCTAATGTATATTCGGACTCAATCATAGTTAGTGTCGGACTACGCTCACACATTCCTTCACGTGTCAAAATTTTGAGCCAAGCCTCTCAGTTTGAACCGGGGGTGCTTATCAATCTTGTGCAGCTCATATCTGCAGAAAAGATGGTTTCCAAAGTCTATAACTCATCGACTTCAACCATTTCATGATTCAGGATTCATCAAGGAAAGTTGCCATTGAAATTTGGTGCCCGGTCCGATACTTTAAGTGCCCATAGACGCCCATACCGGCCCAATTCCTCTAACCTTCTATTCCACCGTATGTCGGCTCTCTTCGATAGTTCATAATAGAGAAAGTAAGGCCAGATTAGACATTTTCATGTTTTTAATTACAAAATAATGCCGAGTTAAGTACCTTGGAGAGCACACCGAATCCAGAGCAAGGAACATCCAGCAAAACCTTGTCAAAATTCGCTGAATTTGTTTCCTGCTAGATATGAAAAGATAGCTTAAAAGATACATAAACTAGCAAAAAAACATAAATGGGTATATTTGATACGATTTTCACTTACAGCAAATTTACGCAGATCAGCGTGAATAGTGGCAACAACATCTTCAACTTCATGCAATTTGGCAGTCTCTTTAAGGATTCTCAATCGGCCTTCATTTATGTCAATGGCGGATACCACACCTGCAACTCAGGAAGGAATCACTTAATATATATTTCCAAAATTTCTATCATTTGGATAACCCAGGATGAGTAGGAAATTTGACATAGATAGGCCACTTAGAAGTGATGCAAGGAAATGGGTTTTTCCTCCAGGTGCTGCACAACAGTCTACAATCTTCTCTCCTGGTTGTGGATCAACAACAGACACCACCATACCTGCAGTCAAATTGTGTTTAACCAACATTTGATGTATTAGTTGCATCATGTCTCACAAATCCAGCAATCATTGCACATAAACTACTATTAAAAAAAAAAAAAAAAGTACCCAAACTCATTACATATAGACACATAGGGCTGTTAACACTTAACAGTAATGGGACTGACTCACTACATGAGGTAAAGCACCAAATTCAACCTTTAACCGACCCACGTCATCTTGATCAATGCATTTTTATTATACCACGACAAGCCAACCACTAAAACAATATCACCCTCATACGCACTAATTTGTAGTTCATAGAGAAGCCAAAAAAGCAATTGCATAGTTCATTTGTCTCAATTGTCATACACACTTCAATATGCACCAAAACAATTTTCATACATAATAAGGGAGAAGGCCGACCTGCACTTTCATCTTGCACTGCACATATTCCCTCTTTCAACAATTCTGCTTGTATGACAATCTAGCGGAAACAACATGAAGGAGCAAAGAGAACATGTGGAAGAAAGTTGAGAAGTGAGCACCCAATAAAACGATTAGCTTCAAAAAAGTAAAAATAAAATAAAACGATTAGCATTTCTGATCTTCTTTTTAGTTTTGTAGCTTTCCTCCTGGTGGAGTTCAATTTAGTACAAACCCTGCATCCCGGTCGTAATACGAACAAAATCATCCAAGTGCAAAGAAAGCTCATGGGGAACCTTAAGGCAACAAAGAAAAAAAAAATTACAGTCATCTCATATTATCATATACGAATAAGATATGTCATATGCATTTATTGGCATGTGCAAGACTATATGTGCCCAAACGATCAACTCCGTCTTTGTTACCCTTCATTTAGGTATAAGGGCATTAGTAGTAGTACATTGTACATAATATATAACAATATTGGTTGTTACGCAACCTGAAGAAAAATTCGAACACATCAGGCAGTTCTCAAACTAAATGCCATTTTGCCTGGCATTAGTAAGCTACAAATTTTGTTATCCTATTCGACAATGATAGCAAGTAATGGGGTCTTTAACAGCATCACATAAAAAATAGAAGCAAAATACCTCCAATGTTTCGAGACGCTTAACAAGGTCAGCTCTTGTAACACCTTTTGCAGTGTTTGCCCTGACATTAGGATTAAACACAATGGCTTGAATCAGCCATAGATTTGGCAGCTCATTTGATACTATTGTATGGAGTGAAACACATCGACAAACCTGATACTGAAACTTGGAGCGCTGTTATTCCACGTCATCAGTTTCTCAGCTTCTTCTTGTCCAAGAAACTTCATCCATCGTCTAACCATCCACTGACAGAAAACAAATACAGCATTATTTTTTAGATGGAGCAAGCAGGATTAATGCTGAAGTTGGCAGAGAAATGCATCTCAACCTGTGCCGAGAGGAGGATTACAAACTTACTACTGGATGAGAATGAAGAGTGGCAAGTGCACGTGCTCGTGCGCGATCATCGCCTTCCAATTTGGGTAGGGGAAGAGAATCTTTTTCCTAATCCAGAGTTAATATATAAGAACTTAATCACCGACAATGAAATAGACAACATGAATAAAGTTCAAAAGCTGCTGAACCTTAAGTGACACTAGCTTCCGCAAAATCCCTTTCACCATATTACCCACACCTGGCCTCAGAGCAATCTTTGCCAGTCTGACATTCTAGATTTTGTCACATATCACCATCAAAAGGGAAAACAAAAAAGATGGAATAACAAAAGCAAACCAAACATGTCCATCACAAGAAGAAAGAATGTGTGCAAAGCCGTAGAAAAGATGAAGCGAAAAAGGCAGAGTCAGATCCATTGCCAAGTATTGGGACCTAGGATCCTGCCCACATTGGGACTTCCTTATAAATATTTTCTCTTCTAATATATTCACTCAAAGATTTAAACCAGATCCATTGCCAAGTAAACTTGGTACACATGCACAAAGATCACGGCCTTGAGACGACCATTACAACAGCTCATCCTTGGATAGTCTTAGGTCAAAGAGTTAAAAAACGGAAAGAAACTAACCATCCAATCTCAAACCAATTTTCAATACAATAATTAGCTATTTTACGAATTCCGTGTCTAAGAAAAAGTAGCATTACATGGAACACAAGGGTAACACTAACACACTTGGGCAGTTTTTCTAGCACCGGGAAACCCATTTTTGAAGCCTGTGCCATATCCTAACCCAAGTTGTCCTTATGGGAGATTACTGGAGAACCACAGACCTACCTAAATGTAAGATAACTTGACAGGCAATCGTAGTTAAGCAAGAGATGATATTATCGTGATTAGAGTTAGTCCAAGAGAATGTGGGAGTAGTGAAACTTACCTCATCGACAACAGCATATGCTGGCATCTCCAATTTAACAATCTCATAGAAACCAATTCGGAGAATCTAAAAATAGGAAAAACTAAGCATTTTAAGATAAATGAAATGCATTGAAGTGCTTAAATAAACCTAAGAAGTTTTTTTATAACATCTTCTCGATGTAACAATAGGGTTTGTAAGATAAGACGATCACGTGTAATTGAAAGTAGAAAAAAGTGATTGTGATTCCATTGGGGAGATATTATCCATCTAAAAGATGATTAATGAACTTCATGACATAATTCATGCTATTTTAAGTGTCTTAATTTATAGAGCAATAGTACCTGAAAAAGGAGAGGTTCCATGTTTCTAAATATACGTTCATCGTCACATAATGACACTATAAGATGATCAAGGTACCGTCTCCAACGAATAGCACCTCCAACTATTTCTGTCACCTACAAGAACCAAACACAAGACTATAAAATGATACCCAGGTAGCAAACAAATGGACTTCCAGACACTTTCAAATAAGTATCAGAAACTGAGGAGCCGGGTGGAGCGATTTAGTATCTTTGGTGGCGCCACCAACTAGTAGCGGTTATTTTCTCTTTTCCGATTGATTTGGCAGTTTCAATTTCGGTTACCAGCAGTTTCTGTCCCTTTATTCAGTTATCTTCCTTTTAGAGTATCTCTTTAGGAGAATTTCATCTTGAGATCTAGTCCCTTCTCATTTCTCTTACATAATCTTCTCTCTCTTTGATTTATTTCTGTCATTATGTCTACTTCTAATGATCAATTTATTCAACATTTTGCTTCATTAACCACTGAGGAAATTCCACCGATCACAGTTGAAGGTACGGATCTGGTTAGTTCTTTCTCCCAGAATAACAATTGGGGTGTTATCAAGTTTATGGGTTCAAGGAGAATTGAAATCGGACAGGCTATGATGCGATTGTCTCATGTGATTCATGGTCCTAACAAGTTCAACTTGACGGAATTGCATGACAACAAATTCCTTATACGTTTCGAAACGGCAAGCGAATTGGGTTTGGCCTTAGATAGTTCTCCATTGACTATTGCTGAGGAGTTGGTTATCTTACATGAATGTAATATCCATTTGGCGCCTGAAGAACACACCTTTGATTCGGTTTAATTTTGGGTTCAAATGCACGGCATCCCGCTTGGATATCTCAATCACATTACTGTTAATAGACTGGCAGGATATATTGGTAACTATGTTCCTACCACTCAAGAGGATGCTTCTCGCTGGAGTGTCTATGGTCGTGTGAAGATTGAATTCCCTATCTCTAAACCTCTTCGAAAGGACGTCTATCTTAAACTTTCTTCTACTAAGTTAATACGTATAGAATTGCGTTTTGAACGTCTGCCTAGGTTTTGTGTCTCATGTGGTTTAGTGGGCACACGATTAAATTCTGCCCAATAGTTTTAAAATTCAATGACTTACTCAAAGGGAATTTAAATGAAGAGCAAAAATCCCTGGTATTAAAAGCTATTAAGCCTAATTATTCTGACCTTTTTAAAGTTCCATTTAATGCCAGGGGGACAGGGAAGGAATTGGAGTCATTTAATGCTTCAACTACTCACAAAGGGGAAGCTAAATAGATTTTTGCATATGATTGTGATATTTGATTATTTAGATATCTTCAAAACTAAGATGCCAATGGATTGGATGATGGATTAAGAAATCGGCCTCTCTGACATTTTTATACTACCTAACGCAATAAAACGTACATCTACTCAGACGACTCCATAATATGAGTATATGACCAAACTGCACTTGAGCCATTTTACAACAAAATTTTGAGTAATAAAATAAAAAGAGCGACAATACACATGTAAGCAAAAGAGTTCCAATATTTATAACTAACTTAGGTGCTATAAACAAATCCTTGTGAACATTGATGTGCTAGATTGACCTACAAAATTCAGAATGTGTGTTTGAAGTGATGGCCATATCTCGGAATCGGAAAAACATGAAATTTGCAAATAGAGATTTTAATTTCAGCAAATACATAAATTTGCAAATAGAGATTTGAAATTCTGCAGCTTAGGGATGGGGATATAGCCCGAAAGCCCGTGGTAACCCAACCCAAAATGCCCAAGTTTAAGAAGCTAAATAAACTACCCAGAACCCGTGTCTGGCATAACCCACCCCAGTCTAGCTGGTTGAAATGGGCTAAGCTCGGGTAGAGAGAAAAGAACAGCTAGCCCAAGCATATAGCCTGTTCAAGCAGAGCCTTCGATATTGGGGTGCAAGGGACTAGAATGCAGTAAAAAGAAACCAAGATACTAGAAAACCAACTACTAGTATATTAACATCACAAACTGAAAATTACATTAGTTACTTAAAAGATAGGTGCCATATCATGAACCTTTGACAGAATTTGAGATAGAGCACATCAAACCAAACCAAACACGACCGAAGAGGCTTCCAAACTTCACGACAAACCACTTCAACAACAGACCCGGACCTTGACAGAATTTCTAGAGAGCACAGCTAAGTTAAACACACCCAAACCTTGAAGAGATTAAAGAACACAGCTAAAGATCAAGTTGAGTACAAGGGTTAGCTAATCCCCAACTTTGAAGGCTTACGTAAACACGGGCTCCCAGCCTGGCCCAACTGCCACCTTAAGAGAAGATTTTCCACATTTGAAGGCTTAAGTATCAGTGGGCTCCCAGGCCGGCCCAATTTCCCCCTTGAGTACTATTACGAAAACCGTTGTGGTTGGAGACACATTCCCAAAAGGAAATGGGAATGGACCCTTTGATTCAGTTAAAAGGGAAAATGGAAAAGGAAATACTGAAACATAAGCTAAAGAGATATTAGTGCATGAAAAACTAAGATAGAAATGGCAAAAGGACTTAAACCAAAAGCAAACCAAGAGTGACTCGAGGTTGTTAGGGAAGATCAAACCTAGACTTAACCGTTAGAACCCAGACCAACTATACTGATGATACCGGTTGTATAGTTGCAGCCATCCCATTTCACGTGCTATTCAGGGAACCCACAGGAACGTATTACTGCAGAGTAAAGTTGTTCCTCTACAAAAGGCTTTGATACATGATCATCCATTCCACATTTAATGCATTTCTCCTGTATAGCTTGCATCCAATCGGCCGTCATGGCTATTATCCGTATATGCCAGTTTGCTACATTCCCGAATTTCTCGACAGATACTTCCCCAACTTTAATTTTCTCATTAATCTCATTTTCAAACTTTCGAATTAGTTCTGTCGCTTCAAATCTGCAATAAGAATTGAAAAGATTAGTATACATGAAAGATGAGCTAAGAGTTAAGATCCAATTGAGCTTAGAGAAGTGATTTACCCATCCATTTCAGGCATTTGGATATCCATAAAGCAAGCATGAAATTTATGGGGTGGTGTAAGCATCTCAACAGCAACTTTTCCACTACCGATAGGAATGACTTCTGCTCCATATTTACTTAGAGCACCACTTGCCACTTTTCGGTTGACGATATTGTCGTCAACTACCAAAATTTGCTTTCCACTTATGATCGTTAGAAAGTTTGTTGGTTTTCTTGCTACAGTTTGGGTCCTGTTTCGTTTACCAAAAGCTCGATTGAAGCACGTGCACATTGCATCGAGGCGAAGGGGCTTGAACATTACCTCATCTACACGATGAAGAGATTTCAGCTCGTGCAACATGTCAACATTTGAGTTACTCAAAAGAATTATCTTTGGACGAACGGGATTTCGTCCTCCTTTTTTGCAGAGATCTTTAAGCGAACCACACGAAACAAAAGAAGTCTCATTGCTCACAATGTTCTCCTCTATCAGTACCATATCTAAACAGGTTTTAGCACTGCTAGAACAATTAACAAACATTAGTCAGCTTATGCACAAGACCAAATTATAAAGTATACAATTTCAAAGCATTTAAATTGAATGAGTTGGGTTGATGAATTTATTTTTCTTAAGCTTCTCTTCGAGTGCAATGACACTCAACAAACGGTGAAGGGCCTTCTTTCTTAAATGGGCTTGTGTCTAACATGGGTCTAGGGCTACTGTCAAGCGTGGGAATCTAACGGACCATCGCGAGAATGTAAAGGAAGTTTACCTTGAACCATAAGCATATGACAAGCATACTGTACCCACTTATTCAAAAAAAAAATTAAGGCATGGGTACAATGACAACACCCATGTGACATGGTCAAATCCATTTTCTTTTCTTTTTTGAAACCATGCGAACCATTACATTCATAAGTGACTAAATCACAAGGTTACATGGAAGATAATTCTTATTTCTCTCCTCTGAAAACTTCATGAGAGTTACATACCTTAAATGCAAAGTGCCTCATGAAGGGAAAGAAATTGGACTAGACACTGACTCCATAAAATGACCATAGAGGTCGAAAAATAAAAAGTTCATAAAGATCGTGGATGAAAAGACCCTGAAGGTCGTGAATGAAAAGACCTTGAAGGTCGACAAAATAACTAAAAATAATCTAAAATAACTTATTGAACTAAAACTAAAAGAGCCTCCGCCGCTAATGTCGGAAACCCGCCTCTGAACCCAGATTTGGCCGGAATAAGTGCCGGAGACTTATAGCCGGAAAAGTTACTCCTTAAGTGTAACATTCTGTGTTTTTAAGGTTAGTTGAGGGACCATTTGACATTTGGGTCAAATCAAAGGAGGGGCTAAATCAGCAAAGAGTGCAAAATAGGGGGTATTTTGCAATCCTGCTAAAAATAGGGACTAAACAAGAATTTCGTGAGAATGGATAAGAAGAAAGAAAATCAGATTTTCTATCTCTGGTTTGCTCGACAGAACAAGGGTTAGGGTTTATTTCAACAAAAGATCGATTGGAGAGAGAGTTTCGAGTGGTTTCAAGGGGAGATCTTGTTTTTGGTCTAATTCGAGCATGAATGAATGATTCAACCTAGGGTTTGTTAATTTGTGGTAAGAGATTTTGGTTTCTCTCTCTAGAACGAATTTTGTAAGTGGTTTAATGGAGTCTTTGCTTTCGAATTTAGAGGAATTGGAATGGGTTTCATTATACGAGAAGCCAAACATCTAAATCAAGGTAAGAAATTCAACAACTTTCATGATTTAATTAACTTGTTCTAAATTCTAGGGTTTATGATTGTGAAATTTGAAGATTTTTGTAGTTCATGAAATCCTAGGGTTTATGTTGATGGCAATTAAGTAATTTTGGTATATAAGCAACTATAGAGAGATTAGTTAATATAATTTATCGATCGAACAACGATTCGGGAGACTGAAATTTAGTCTACTGTTGTCAGATAATCTGGCCTTGTACAGTACTCGGATGTGTTTTCCCGAAACATGATAGTCGTAGCTTAGGATCTTAGCTTTCCAGAATAGTATGGTACAACTCGATTCGATGTCGGAAGAGAGAGTTACGACTGTTTTACTAAACAACGCGCTATTCAGCAAATCTGAGAACTGCCTACTGTTTTTACTATATTAGATAGTCATAGAGGTTCCAACAGATGTTTGAGTCTCATCAATATTGTAGCTCGTCTTGTGACGATTCCAGAAAGGTATAGTACAAGTCGTTTCGATCTCGGACGAGAGAGTTATGGCTATTTTAACGAACAATGCGCAGTTAGGAAAATTCTGCTTTGTTGTTGTTCGTATTTGGCAAGTTTCGAAGATGACTCACTTGGTTTTTTGGCGAGGACATTTAATAAATAAATGTTAAGGATATAAGTAAGTTTCATAGAGTGTTGGATCGACCTTAATTGGACATGGTTGTAAAGTTAGAAGATCGGTTGAATTTCGGGTTAACATGAAGTCTCCCGAAGTTCGCGAATTTACTTTTATGTTTTAAGTTTTCTTTACGTTATTGTCTTTATTATACGAAGGTTCTTAGTATAAGAACCTAACGTTTCTATTCGTTTTTTTTAATCTTCCTTATCGCAGAGCATGCGAATGAGGAGGAATAGGTCGTCTGGTAGGCGGGAGGTCTTTGGTGATGCAAGGACTGAGGTAGAGGTTTTAAATCCTTTATCCAGCATGGTTTTATAGATAATCAATATGCTAGATTATATAGTTGTATATGCGCCATTATAACTAGAGTTTAGGTAGCATGAAACTCGATTTATGAGATGAACTGAAATATACTTGAAATGTTTTGATGCGATATGAGAAATGTTTTCGAACTGATTTTACGATGATTGTGAACTACTGGGATTTTCTTGTATGTACCCGACTGCGGATTATGTCAACCTACGGGCACATAGCCATTGAGGGTAGGATGACATGTGGACACGGTTGTGATCTGTGTGAGACCGGTGAGGTGGGCGACACTAGTCATGAGACCTGTGGGAGTAGAGTGCTTTACTTGCTGGCCATTGGTGCTCGTGCCTCCAGCTCGAGGCTCAGGGCCGTACACCCTGACCGCTCGCCTGGGAGGTGACATTGATTGGGATCCCTCTGCTTTGTGGCGATATGACTCTTGGTTGTTCCACTTCCGTGTTTGATAAGATAATGAATCGAATATGAATATTGGTTTTGATAAATGAATGAAACTAATTTTAAAAGATCGCATTAGATGCATGACAGGGTACCGAAGAGAATGAGGTTCAGGTCCTTCCATGGTAATTGGGGGACGGCTCTCTTATTCGAACTCGGTGATCAAAAACGTATTTAGATACTTAAGGTATATATGTATCATGAGGTAAACTCTTCAATGATTGCAGAGTCCCTTAGTGGGAGAGGGACTTACCGGCTAGGGGTAAGTCTCTTTCTCGAGGAGACGTAGTGCATTAGCTAGTGCCTAAATGGGATGGTACTATCTAACGCACTCTAGGTTCTCCTGAGGTACTCTCTTCTTATTGGGAGCGCACCATGAGTGGCCAGCTAATCACTGTCATTGCTTGCTAGATTAAGGAAAATGGTTTTGTATATAGTATATACAGTAACTGGTTTGGTAACTCGTTTTGTCATTATGTTTACAACTTATTGAATGAACTTTTGAAAACTTGATGGGTTTTGGATTGGTCTTCTACCAGAATAACTCGTGTCCAGGGGCGGACCGTAATGAAGACCAGCCTGGGCGATGGCCCAGGCTGGATTTTGTAATTTTTCGACTAATGCAGGGGTAATTTGGTATTTCAAAGGTTCTGATCTTTTTTTTTTTTTCTTTAATTTGGTCGAGTTTTAGAGGGGGAAAGTTGGGCGTGAGTTCTTCACCATGAGTCCGTGGGAGATTGTTTTCTTGTCTTTGATTCTTATTTCTTAAAGGTTTGATCTCCAAAATTTGAAGGTTTGATCTACTTAATCAACTTATACTCTTCAATCTCTAACATATTTTATCAAAATTTTCAATTTGAAGATTTTAAGTTTTACTTTTCAACTTTCTCTCTCTAGGGTTTATTGTAAAACTTGAAATAAGTTTGTGAATCTATCTATGTATTGATTGAAAGAGTTGGGTTGAAATCAGACAAATATAAGTTTTAAAATTAAGAAATCAAATTAGGGTTAGGGTTTATTTTAATTTCTCTCTCTTCCTGAATAGTTTAGTTTCATTTGAGTATTGAGTTAATCTTCATTGTAAATTTCAAACTTTGACTCTAAGTTCTTGAATACTTAAATTAGGTTCAAAGATTTACAATGATCAATGAGAATTTTATTTCTGTCTTCTTTATTGATATGCCGTATGCATAGTTTTTATTTGGTTCAATTATTTTTTCTCTATTTTTAGTTTCTCAAATTAACTCTTGCAATTTCATAAAAAAATTAACTCTTGCTGGATCATAATTTACATATTCTTATATTTTGGTAAGTACCAAACCGGAAAAATGATATACTTGTGCTTAATAACTAGATATACGGCAAATGAGATGGGTCGTTTTGCACTCGATAATTTATAGAAAAAATTTTGTTAGAAAATTTGAATTACTTTAAGTAAAGAGTTGGCCCCGGCTAACTTGAAATCCTGGTTCCGCCCCTGCTCGTGTCGGTGAGTATTCTGACCCCCTACCAGTTGTTAGTGTGCAGGTTCTTGGTTGTAGCCTCGAGGCGGAGTGTGTATTCCAGCCGGTGATCTTGTCTGACGAGGCTAGTGGAGTTTTGTCGTTTTATATGGTTTTTCGTTATTTCCAAGTTATGTATTTATGACAGAAACCAAACTCTAATATGTATATACGTAAAACTTAGAGTTGTTTATAAGTTGTATCGGTGTTTTATGAGGCGTTTGTATGTTTGTGGTTCGGGTTTTGACCCGAAACTGAGTTGAGTTTGTTTAGCTTCCGCTTTATAGTTTATTCTTGTATATGCGAATGTATGGTTTGCATGACAGGTTTACAGGTGCGACCGGTTCGATTTACAGAGGAGACTCTGTCAGATTTTTGTCCCGTCTGTGAGTTGTCGGGGCGTGGTCGTGTCTATTTTGGGACACGGAGCGTCACATTAAGATTCCATTTCAATTTCCTTCTAAAGCCGATCGATAAACCACTGTCTTCATTGATTTGATGGAGATAGATAGAAACTTGCTTCGTCTAGTAGAGCAAATTCAATGATAAAAAGACATCAAACAAACACCTTTTTCACCATAAAATGGAATTATTAGAACTGGGATCAAAACATGAATGAAGACGATGTGATGGGATTTGACATCGACTCCGACGAAGAATAAGAATTGATTGAAGAAATTGAAGCAACAGGGGATGAAACCGTTGAAACTTAAAGCAGATTCAAAATGAGAGTATGATCCATTGAATCTTCTTCCAAGCCGTGCTTAAAGAAGAAACTGGGTAAATCACCATCTTGAATCCAATTAAACAAAGTTAAGAGTTTGATCCCACTCAATCACCACCATAGCCCGAACGAATCAAACGATTTAGGATAAAAAAGAGGAAGAAAAATTATGAAGGAAGCATAAAAGAGGGAGATCTTTCCTTCCCCGGAAAAGCTGGATCTCGAAACTCTTTCTCTCTCTAGGAAGAAAACGGTTTTTTTTCTTCTACGGGTCGGTCAAATCCATTTTCATGGGCTATCTGGCCCTAGATTTTGGAATACACGAGTACATCATTAGATTTTTATTTGTTTCCAATCTTAGGATGAGATAAGATCGTAAAGACCGAAAGAAGTCAATTTTTGAAGAAGATGACACATTCGACTAGAGGTGCTCAAAAGGCCGGGCCGGCACGGGTTGGGCCCGGGACCGACCCGTTCCGTACAGGCCCCGGGCGGCCTGGCCCGTATGGAAAACAGGCCAGGTCAACTCGGGTTCTGTCCCGGGCCCGGGTTGGGCCTCTATTTTGGGCCCGACGGGCTAGGCACGGCCCGGAAAAGCCGGGGTTGAGCCCGGCAATTTGTTTTTTTTTTTTTTTCTTTCTTTCTTTCTTTAAATATTTATATTCCTCCTAATCATTTATATCCTATTTAGAAAATATAACAAACTTAAGTTGGAGAAGAAATTTTTGGTATGCTTTAAAAAATTTTATCTAAAAATAAATTTAGGTAAGTTGTTGAGTTAGAAAGAAATATTCATATTTATGTTAAGGATTCATATCCTTATGCAAGTTTAGAAAATCTTTTCCTTTTTAAGTTAGAGAATATAAAAAGAATATAGGTAAGTTTCATTAAACCATTTTTGTGTAAGTTTTAGAAAATCTTTTCTTTTCGAGTAAGAGAAGAAATTTTTAGTAAATACTATATTTTTTAAGTAAGTTCCAATTTGTTTTAATCTACTTTGGTAAGTTCGATTTTTTAGGTAAACAGTCATCACTTTAATACTACTTGACAAGTCTTATTTTCTTTTAAGTAAGTTCGTTAAGTTTTAATTGAGTTTCATATTAAAAAACAGGAAGAAAAAAAAAACAAATTAGCCTGGTCAAATCCGAGTTTGGCCTGGCCCGGATAGGCCTGAACTGGGTCAAGTCACGGTCCCGGGTTGGGCCATAGGTTTAGCCAACACGGGACCGGCCCGGCCCGGGTTGCTTGGGCCCGGTCCGCAACCCGGCCTGAACCGTTCTATTCCAGGCCGGGCCAGCCCGGCCCGGCCTTTTGAGCACCACTACATTCGACTCTTTAACATAAAAAATAATTCAAGAATCCGTATGATTTGGGTTTTCTCCTCCACCACCGATTTTTTCTAGGGTTTTTGGTTTAAAAACAAAAAAAGAAACCCTAAAACTCTTAGAATCTAAGAGAGGGAAGGAGCGATTTACAGAAAAAGAAGGAAGAATAGAATGCTTACGAGGAGCAAAGCGGAAAAAGAAGGAAGAAGAATGCTTACAAGGAGCAAAGCGGCATTATTATTATTAGCATCATCATCTGCTGCTGCTGGTGTTTCTTCTTCTAATCCTCCTCGTCCTCGGCCCATTAAATTTGAACCGAACAAGATGAAGAAGAAGAAGAATGTGAAGAAAAGAAAGAGAAAAGTTAGCAATTTTGATCATGCAAAATATCTTATTTCTCTAACTGGATTAGGTCGTTGTGTAGATGTTTCAGAGGATCCTTGTTTCACTACCATTACTAACAACAACACAAAGAAGAAGAACAACAACAGTATAAGAGGAGGAGGTATTGATGATTATGAATACTCCTCTACTACTATTCATGTTACTGATAATAATTTTTTGGTGTTTGAGATACTATCTAGACTTCCAGTTAAAACCCTAGTTAGGTTTAAGAGTGTTTGCAAAACATGGATTTCTTTGATTGAAAAAGATGAAAATTTTATTAATTTACACTTTACCCGTTCTTCAAGTTCTTCTTCTTATTTGAATAAAACAACAACATTAACAACAACACAACAACACTCTCCTCCTCTTCCTTGTCGTCGTAGTAGTCTTCGTCTACTTATGGTTGTTCCTGTACCACATGTGGATAGTGTGCACAAGCGTGTACATCTGGGAGCAGGTCGTTTTGCGGAATGCAATTTTACTAAAAGGTCTTACAGGGAGTTGCACGTTACAGCTGATCTTCTACTAATTAACAATGAAGACGACCACAACACTAATAAAATAGTAGTAGAGGAGGAAGACACAATAAGGGAGACAGTCTTGTCTTCTTACACTACCATTTCAGAACCTGTAAACGGTTTGATATGCCTCGTTGACTCACAGAGAAAATATGCTCATCGTATATACAACATCTGTACCAGACAAGAATCCCCATGGTTTATATCAGAATTTGTCCTGAAACTCTCTACTATTTACACAAGGTACGGTTTTGGTTTTGATCCTGCTACTAATGAACACAAATTGGTCTGTGTCCATAATCTCGTAGGTTCTCTTCCCTCTACCAAAGGTTCCGTGTATGATTCTATTTGTGAGGTTTTGACCATAGGAGGGCGCCAAGGTAATACTCCTAGATGGACAACGATCGAAAAACCCAACTTTCCACGCTTTCTCGCTAAGGGTTCTATTTGTGTGAATGGTGTTATTTATTTCAACACGAATTATCTTGAACGTTGGAAGAAGGGGCTTTCAAGACGTACTGACTATGTATGCATAAGTGCATTTGATGTAGGAAGTGACAAGTTTAGAAAAATCGCAATCCCTGATTTCATCCTTCACCACCACCGTACCTGTTTTGGCAACCCCATTTGTTTTATACAAGTTGATGGGCGTTTTGCTATGATAATTAGAATGAACAAGAATTTATTCAACATGTATTTATATAAAGATGATGAGGATAGATGGAGTGAACTGACTAGTTTCGTATTGCCTTTTTATTTGGAAGATGATGACGAAGTTAAATTTCATTCTTTCCTTGGATCAGATGACAAGGTAATCGTAATCAACTTTGGGCAACCACGTCATTGGAACGATCCTTATAGCCCAGACAAGAGTAAATGTGTTACATCCCCTATCTATTGTTACAATTGGAAGAATGATAGTTTGACAGAGTTTGATGTAAGTGGAACCCTCTCCTCAGTTTCGCAACCACTAGGGTTTCGTAGCTCTCTTTCTACTTTCTCGGAGAGCCTCTTTCCTGTTAGCAATGAAAGTAGTACATCAACACCACCGTAGGAGAAGAGGGGATTGGCTTCACTATGATTAGTTGCTTTTTGTTTTATCGCTATCTATGTTGGCATATTAATATATTTTATAAGGCACAATTATGTTTTCCTTTTATTTACTATAAAACAGTATTATGTTTGCTTGTTAGTTATATAAGATGTATTGTGTTTTCTTCATCTATTCCATGGTGTTGTTATGTGTCTGTTTGCATAATTCCTTGTTTCTTTTACTTGCAAGAATCAGATTTTGGTCAGACCCTGAGTTGGGATTATATGGGTTTTGATTGTGTTTATATTACCTGAAACTGTGAAAAGATAACAGTGCTGGTCGGACTCCAATCTTTTTATTGTTGTGGGATGTTGAAATTGTTCAACAAGTGTTCCTTATGTATTAAACCTAACACTGTGAAGTTGATACTCGAGCTGACTTCTCTGTCTAAATCTCTAAATTGTTGTACTCAGGCTAATGTTGTGCCATTTGAAGTTCCGTCCGCGATGTCTGGGTTATTTTGCAGGATATCTGTTGAGTTAAAGTTCATTGAAAATGTGAGTGCTGCTGCTGTGAATACTCACTCAAGGGTAGATGTTATGTCTTTCACTAATAAGGCGTTGACAGCCACCCAAAAAGAGATATTTCGGAAGACATGTTTTGATCGTCCACTCGAGGTGGACGAGTTGAGTTTTTGTGGTGTGTTCGTGCACATTATGTTGTTGCGTGAGACTACCTACCTCATTTCAATATAATTCTATGACGTTCTTGGTTGACAAGAAAGCAACGACTTACATCGAAAAAGATTTTTTGAAGACTTTTTCAGTCACTATTTTTTTTGTAGTTGGAAATTTTGAACTGGATTGATTTGATAGGTAATGATGGTTCTTGTTTGTAATATTTTTAGTGATGATATCGAATTGCTTGAATTCGTCTATGTTTTCCTTAATTCACCTCTCTCTTCAATGTCTTGGTTTTGCATCTCTAGTTTCTTCAACAAAGATTACATTTTTAGATTACTATAAAATGCATCAAGTTTATTGAATTAAAGAGAAAAGAAGGACCACGAAAGTACTACATCGAATAATTGCTGAATAGGTATGTCTTGGAGTTTGTTTTTTCTCGTCGTCTGAATCTGACTCATCTGACCCAAACAGACCCAAAACCATTCAATTGGATGAGTCAGACAATACGAGTCAGAAAAAAACATGAAAGTGCGCAAAATATATAAGTGTAATAATTGGTGTGATGCCCTAAGCCTCAGTAGTTGATATTGTCTCCGCTTTTACCACCACCCCAGGCCGATAGGTAAGGGGTTTTGTTTTTGGTGAAGGCTCCACGAGCCCACCAAAAGCCTCTGCACTTACTAAGCTTGAGTGTACACCTACGGCCCACACTCCAACCATCCTCGTAATTAATGTGGGACTATCACAAGTGGTGAGTATTTTGTCCCAAACTTAGAACAACCATGTAGAGTAAACTGATTAAACTTTCAACTCAAAACCAGTTGGCAATGAGTGGAAAGGACCTAGATATTACATTCTTAGTTACGAGAGTACCTTTGTCTATGCGGGGCCTATTCTCACAGATTCCTTGTTTGTTTTAGTTTCTGATACTTATTTGAAAGTGTCTGAAGTCCATTAGTTTGCTACCTGGGTATCATTTTATAGTCATGTGTTTGGTTCTTGTAGGTGACAGAAATAGTTGGAGGTACTATTCGTTGGAGGCGGTACCTTGATCATGTTATAGTGTCATTATGTGATGATGAACGTATATTTAGAAACATGGAACCTCTCCTTTTGCAGGTACTAGTGCTCTATAAATTAAGACACTTCCAATTACATGTGATCGTCTTATCTACAACCCCTGCTGTTACATCAAGAAGAAGTTATAAAAAAAACTTCTTAGGTTTATTAAGCACTTAAATGCATTTCATTTATCTAAAGATGCTTAGTTTTTCTTATTTTTAGATCCTCAGAATTGGTTTCTATGAGATTGTTAAACTGGAGATGCCAGCATATGCTGTTGCCGATGAGGTAAGTTTCGCTACTCCCACATTCTCTTGGATTAACTCTATTCACGATAGTATCATTTCTTGCTTAACTACTATTGCCTGTCAAATTATCTTACATGTAGGTAGGTCTGTGGTTCTCCAGTAATCACTTACAAGGACAACTTGGGTTAGGATATAGCACAGGCTCCAAAAATGGGTTCCTGAGTGCTAGAAAAACTGCCCAAGTGTGTTAGAGCTACCCCTGTGTTCCATACAAGGCTACTTTTTCTTAGACGTGGAATTCATAAAATAGCTAATTATTATATTGAAAAATGGTTTTAGATTGGATGGTTAGTTTCTTTCAGTTCTTTAACTCTTTGGCCTAAGACTCTCCAAGGATGAGCTGTTGTAATGGTCGTCTCGAGGCCGTGATCTTTGTGGGTGTGTACCAAGTTTACTTGGACATGGATCTGTTTTTTAATCTTTGAGTGAATGTGTTAGAAGAGAGAATATTTATAAGCAAGTCCCAATGTGGGCAGGATCCCCATTTCCAATACTTGGCAATGGATCTGACTCTGCCTTTTTCTCTTTATCTTTTCTACGGCTTCGCGTACATTCTTTCTTCTTGTGACGAACATGTTTGGTTTGCTTTTGTTATTCCATCTTTTTTGTTTTCCCTTTTGATGGTGATATGTGACAAAATCTAGAATGTCAGACTGGCAAAGATTGCTCTTAGGCCAGGTGCGGGTAATATGGTGAATGGGATTTTGCGGAAGCTAGTGTCACTTAAGGTTCGGCAGCTTTTATGAACTTTAATCATGTTGTCTATTTCATTGTCAGTGATTAAGTTCTTATATATTAACTCCGGATTAGGAAAAAGATTCTCTTCCCCTACCCAAATTGGAAGGCAATGATCGCGCGCGAGCACGTGCACTTGCACTCTTCATTCTCATCCAGTTGTAAGTTTGTAATCCTCCTCTAGCCGCAGGTTAGATGCACTTCTCTGCCAACTTCAGCAATACTTCTGCTTGCTCCATCTAAAAAATAATGCTGTGTTTGTTTTCTGTCAGTGGATGGTTAGACGATGGATGAAGTTTCTTGGATAAGAAGAAGCTGAGAAACTGATGACGTAGAATAACAGCGCTCCAAGTTTCAGTATCAGGTCTGTCGATGTGTTTCACTCTATACAATAGTATCACATGAGCTACCAAATCTATTGCTGATTCAAGCCATTGTGTTTAATCCTAATGTCAGGGTAAACACTGCAAAAGGTGTTACAAGAGCTGACCTTGTTAAGCGTCTCGAAACATTGGAGGTATTTTGCTTCTATTTTTTATGTGATGCTGTTGAAGCCCCCATTATTTGCTATCATTGTGCGAATAGGGTAACAAAATTTGTAGCGTACTAATGCCAGGCAAAATGGCATGTAGTTTGAAAACTGCCTGATGTGTTCGAATTTTTGTTCAGGTTGCTTAACAACCCATATTGTTATAGATTATGTATAATGTACTACTAATGCCCTTATACGGTTATACCTAAATGAAGACTAATAAAGACGGAGTTGGTCATTTGGGCACATATAGTCTTGCACATGCCAATAAACCATATGCCATATCTTATTCGTATATGATAGTATGAGATAACTGTAAATTTTTTTTTTCTTTGTTGGCTTAGGTTCCACATGAGCTTTCTTTACACTTGGATGATTTTGTTCGTATTACGACCGGATGCAGGTATCTTTGGTACTAAATTGAACTCCACCAGGAGGAAAGCCACATAACTTAAAGAAGAATAGAAATGCTAATTGTTTTTATTGGGTGCTCACTTCTCAACGTTCTTCCTCGTACTCTCTTTGCTCCATGTTGTTTCTGCTAGATTGTCATACAAGCAGAATTGTTGAAAGAGGGAATATGTGCAGTGCAAGATGAAAGTGCAGGTCCGGCTGTTTCCCTTATTATGTATGAAAGTTGTTTTGGTGCATATTAAAGTTCGTATTGACTGACAATTGAGACAAATGAACTATGCAATTCCTTTTTTGGCTTCTCTATGAAATACAAATTACTGAGTATGAGAGTGATATTGTTTTAGTGGTTGGCTTGTCGTGGTATAACAAAAAATGCATTGATCAAGATGGCGTGGGCTGGTTAAAGGTTGACTTTGGTGCTTACCTCATGTAGTGAGTCAGTCCCATTACCATTAACCGCTCTATGTGTCTATATGTAGTACTTTATTTACCAAATGAACGAAGTTCAATTTAACTCCAATATGTTGATTCAAGAAACCGCAGCTCCATGCTTAACCCAACTCTGAAAGATCAAAGACAAGAAATCCCATTTGCATCAGCCAGCAGACTGCAACGGAATTTGTTCCAGTTCTTTTCTAACAGTGTCGCAGGTCAAAACAAAAACATCTGATTTGAGTTTCACATGGACAAATACGAGGAAGAATTTTAGCCGTATAAGGTGAAATACCCTTATCCACTCTTGAACATAAATAAGAACAAGTAAACCGCCAAAAAAAATAATAGAAACAGTAGTTGAAAGAAAATGGTACAGCCAAAAACAGTTTACAAGAGCACATAGGGACCAAAGGTAATGCAAGAAGCATGTACCTATGACTTATCTAGTACTTGCTCCTACAGGAGCACCAGAGCTCCAAGAGAATGGCAGGGATGTAACAGGAACGCCCCACCTTGAGGGATTGGAACCCATTTACTTATTGTATATGAAAGTGTGATCTTCTTCTCTAACTAGCCTGAAGTGGGCTCTGATTGCTTTCTTGTAAACAACCATGAATTCAAATAATAACAACAAACGGTGCAGCTCTAGGTCTTGGCACTTATGGTGCCCATGGCTTCAAACCACAAAAGGCCACTTACAAAGAGGTAAAAAAAACGATTTTTTTCTCTTCCCCTCATTGATTAGAAGAGAATTTAACTCAATCCTATATCCCCAAACCCCAATTAGATGTTAATTTTTTTTTTGTATTAATTAGATGTTAAATTATTATTTTTTTTTTTCTCAACTATGTCAATGGAAAGTTTGGCAAACTGCATCTCTTTATCACTTGGTTCATACAGCAGCTTTGATTGGAGCTCCTATCACCAAAAACCCTAATATTGTAAATACCCTTTTCAATTCTCTTTTGGGTGATTGATAATTTGACTGTCAGATATCAAAATTTATTTGTTTTTCTTGATTTCTTTTGTAGTTTGGAGGCCTTTTGACTACTGGGATTCTAGCTTTTTCCGGGACGTAAGTACTCAATTCTGTTTCTTGTGTCAATTCGTGCCCGCGTCTTGTTAGGCCGAGTCAAGTAGGTTTGTCTCGCTCTGGATCGGCTGAGATAAACTCGACCAAACCCTAACTTGGTGTTTCAGCCGAGTCTCGTCTCAGGGGAGGTCCGAGACCGACCCGAGACACAAGATTCTCGGCCCAGACAGACTACATAGAATAGAGTAAGACATGTTCTTGGCATCCTGACAATGAACTATCCTTCTTAGTCTTGTGCTGATCTTCGAGTCATTGTTCGAGGGGTCACAAGGAGATACTCGTATAAACTATTGCGAACCAATTTATCGACCAAATTGAACAACATAAAATATAAAGTTTTATACTATTTTACACATTCAATAAAATGTAATTATCGTTAAGAGAATGACTCGTTGACAAGCTTGACAATACTGCCATCCTTACCTAACCCTCATTCCTCATGTGGTCATGTCCATTGTCAAAAACGTTGGTCTATAGTCGTTTTTGTTCTACCTTGATTTGTGACAAAGTTCTTGTTTAGTACGTGTAATATTTGTCACTAGATTGCTGTTAAACTTAGCAGGTCAGGCGAGCACTACCAGTCTCCGGGTTCTGAGTGTCAACGGGCTCGTTCAGACTCGTGTAAATGGAACAGGTCGCGAGCCCTTGAGCATTTGTCCCACCCTAGATTTGTTTTATAGGATATAATGTGATGCCTGGATCTCTCTGAGTCTCTATAGCACCCATAATAAATGAAAAACTTACAAGCTCACTATGCTTCACTTGCTAGGTGAAGATACGATCATATGGACTTCTAAATTGCTGAAATACATGACCCACTCCCCAACAACTGATTTTCGACCATCTTAGCCAAGTATATTTGAACCTACTTAATGAATTTGACGAAAATTAGGGCTTGGGTTTTGCAGGTGTTACACGGTTGCGCTTCTTGAGGACAGAAAGTATTCTAGGTTAGCTCCATTTGGTGGATTTGCACTTATTGCTGCTTGGGCAAGCCTGCTATTCTAAGTGATCACGGTTAGGCAGGTTAGAAGTAAGCTCTCAAAGATATACTTGCGTTATAAAGTGACTCGTATTGTTTTCGTTTCAATAAATCTGTTTTTATGATATGGAACTTAATGTGTAATGTACTATTGTACTGTGATTATGCAATGAAATAATTCGTTCTTAAATTCGATGTTGGTAGAAACTAATTTGTAATTTGCAGATCTTAGCGTATCGTATTTAGTCATCCACTCTTGTTAGAATTTTATCTCGATCTTCATAGGCATCAAGTTAAACTACTTAATGGTTTATTACTTTGATTGACGAACCATGCCTAAATAAAAAACAACCCAAACATTTTTTTTTGATTGCTTTGACCATTTTAGGAAAACTAAGAAGAAAACAGGTTAGACCTGTGGAAGAAAAGACAGAACAAAACCTAGAACTACCCAGAACCCGTGTCGGGCATAATCTACCCCAGTCTAGCTAGCTGAAATGGTCCAAGCTCGGGTAGAGAGAAAAGAACAGCTAGCCCAAGCATATAGCCTGTTTAAGCCGAGCTTTCGGTATTGGAGTGCAAGGGACTAGAATGCAGTAAAAAGAAACCAAGATACCAGAAAACCAACTACTACTATATTAACATCACAAACTGAAAATTACATTAGTTACTTAGAGGGATAAACTACTTAAAAGATAGGTTCCATATCATGAACCTTTGACAGAAATCGAGAGAGGGCACATCGAAACAAACCGAACACGACCGAAGAGGCTTCCAAACTTCACGACAAACCGCTTCAACAACAGACCAGGACCTTGACCGAAATCGAGAGAGGGCATATCGAAACAAACCAAACACGACCGAAGAGGCTTCCAAACTTCACGATAAACCACTTCAACAACAGAACCGGACCTTGACAGAAATTCTAGAGAGCACAGCTAAGTTTGAGCTTTGCAAAACCACCCACTAACCAAAATTAGGCTCCAATAAAGGCGTTAAGGCCCCCATAAACCCATCAAAATGAAAAAGCAACGACTAATCAATTCCAATTATAGCCGTCTTCACACGCTTTCCACCAAGATTGGAGTACTCTTGACTTCATAAAAAGATAACTCTCCAAAAGAATTGCCATAGTAGTCTATTATAATTCAACTATCAAAATTTTGTTTAAATGCAAATGAATTCAATTCACACTAGACATCAGGGATAGAATAGTGTCTAAAATGCATCAATTTGGTTTGCCTGACCCCAACACGAGAAGAACAAAAGTGTCCACAAGTCAGACTGCTTGCAGATGAAACATAATAATGATGACTTGCATCAAAGATTACAATAACTTTTACTAACCTAAATGTACATAAGAATGCATTTGTGGTGGTAAGGTACCACATCAGTATCATGCCACAAAAGAGCAATTAGAAGAAGAATTTGCAATTTGACACGAGCCATTTAAGGATCGGTTACATTTAAATCCACAAAAAAAAAGATCGGTTACATTTAAATCCACAAAAAAGACCTCGGAGAAAGGTTACTCTGGGATGCAGAACATTAAAGGAAATTGCAACATAAAAACAGTCCAAACTAAAAAATTCAAAGCGACTTAATATTGCCAAAACTCGGAAGTAGAGGTTTGGAATTGAAAAGAGACTTGCCTAATGAAGAAGCCTATTCCATAAACTCAATTACGTACCTTTGCTTTCCTCCAGAAAAGAATAACATGAAGCCTCTTAAAAGTTTCATCCGTCTTCTTCTTTGTTAGCTTGTAGGCCACTGAGAAGATCAACAAACATAGCAGGCAAGAAAACTTTAGCTCGTTGAATTTCCATAAATATAGTAAACCATAAGATTAAGGTAACACTGCCATAGTGAGAGTTGAAAACCCCACTCTAAAAGTAAATTAAGATGAAACTCAAAAAGAGAAAGACAGTTGCTTGGCGTGTGTGTGTTAGATTCCTGTTGTTTCTACAAATAATATCAACTGCACACGTGTCCAGTGAAAACTTTATTTCATCACAAGGTGATCTCGCGATGTTCATATTATAACTTATTAATCAAAAGTAACTGCAATTAGAAAGTACGTAATCAAATAAAACATAAATGCTTAAATTCTAACGTTCTTCTTTTGTGTTATTTTTTGTTTCCATCTTTGTATTTTCAAAATTGAGAATGTCTTATCCATGAGCTATACATGTCAGCTAAATCAAATAGCACCAATGCTAGGATACAACAATTTGTTGCCTTTTAAAAGACAAGCATGTAAGAAGAAGGCTAAAGCTTAAAAGGAAACCCCAACCTCATCTTCATGTTTTAGCAAAGAAAATGAGGTGAGCTTTTAGATAAAGTTTAGGCTGAAAAAGATCTCCAAGATCCACATCAAAATTGGACACTTCTCCTACGTTTCTCATCTAATTTGGAATATGGTCCTGATTGCTCGCACTAATTTCTACATTCCTACAGTTATCACTTGTAAGTTTTTGTCTGACGGGAACTTGGGCTTATTGCTCTCTCTCTCTCTCCCTTATAGATCAAACACCCATATATTTAAAAAAAAAAGAAACATAACAATATCAAGAGAGAAATAATGAGTCTTAAAAATCCAACAGTTATAACAATGTTACTTCTCTAACTAATAATGAGTCTAGGAACGGACACGTGAAATAGAAGGCAAAGGGAACAACAACAAAAAAGAAATTTAAACCATACTACTCCTCGTCATCGACCTTTGACGTGCTAACTCCGAGTCTTACCAGCTTCTCCATCCCTTCGATTGGAGTAGTAAAGATGTTGTAGAACTGTCCATCGTGCGTATAAAGAACCGCCTCAGCATGATCACCTGTATCTATGTCGACCTTGGCGCCCTCACGCATTGCGTTTTTTATCATTGCCGCAGTGTCCTCAATGGTGGAATAGTAGGTGTACCCTTCAAGACACTTATCGACTGTTTCGCTATGGGCCATAGACACAAATTGTGCACCCACATTAGGGATCAAGCGAGACTCCCATAAATGTGGTCTTGTTTTTCCTTCTTTCCCATGAAAAGCTACATCCACCTTCACCATTCTTGGAGTTTCCCCTTCGAACCCTCCAATTATTAAACCGCACGGTATCGCGCCATGATTTGACCATTCATTTAGGAGACGTCTACCAATAAAAGTTCCAACGTCTTGAACACTAGTAAGTCCAATTTCCAAACTCTAAAAAGAAAATAAAAATTATGCATCAAATAAATGTTCTAAAAAAAGAAAAGAAAACACAAATCTGTTGTTTCATGGAGTATAGCTTTTAATAGCTTTATCATTTGGGATTTCCAGAAACTTGTTTCTAATCTTCTTCCTAAATACGTCAAGCATAGAAAATTAGAAACTTCTCCAATTTCATGCTACTCCCTTCAAATTCTAAATAGTTTAATAGAGAAAAAGTTGCAGATTTTAAAATTTCAGTTCGTTTCTTCAAAACCCAAGTTTGGGTGTTCATAATTAAGGTTTTTGTTCATTTAGAATTCAAACTTATGATCATACCTTAATTGTTTGAGTGTGAAGTTTCAGATATAGTAAAAAGAAAGAATTCAAGGTTTGGGTTAAGCTAAGATTGATTTATACCACAACAAAACCTAATATACAAACCCAGAGTGATCTACTGTTGCCCTAGCAGTGTTCTCATTAATCATTTCCCTTCTTCAATTCTTAAAAAGAACATTGAAGAATGTATGGAGAACTCGACTTATTTTAGAGAGAGAGAGAGGGAGAGGTTTTGTTTCAGTCGAGAGAAGTGGTTTGGGGGGATTTCATCGATATTTAGATCTGGCAGTCCAGATCATAGTTATGGAGGGATTTGTCTCTAAACACGCGAGGTTTTGTCCCCTTTGGGTCACCCAATTTTGAGGGCCACATTGCCGTAAAACAAAATCGGGCACTATTATGAAGTGCGTATAAAAGAAAAAACTAACCAACATAAAAAGAACAGATTTCATAAAAAAATAAAAAAAAAAACATAAAAAGAACAGACTAAGAGGTTGACGTGATGGGCACTTTAAATCCAAGCTGTTCTCACGGGCCCACCATTTCATTTGTGGTTGGTTCAAATAAGGCCCCTAGTGTTTAACCAACTCTAAGATTTGGCCCTAGTAGTGACCAACTACGAAATTTGGCCCTCATGTTTATTATTAATAACCCTAGGAATCAGGCTTTCATCTTGTTCTTTGGTGGGTGTTCTAAAAAAGTCTTCATATGTTCTTATCTTCCCAATTCAAAAATTCACATCTAATTAATTCTACTTGCTATGGTTATAGCTCTATTGTAGTTCATCGTATGGGAATAACCTAAATCAAGAAAATTCTGAGGTCATGATCAAGATGATCGACCATATATCAAGTATACATTATCTCCTATTTACAAGTTCATTGATTTATGCAACAAACATTTCATGGTTTCCCGCCATACCCAAGTTATCATAATCAATTGTTGTTCATGTTTTCATCTACATAACAAAAATCACAAATTTAATTATGACAAAAATCTAATTCATTATGGTTACCATGGCCTAACCAAGTACATTAATGAGTTTCCCAAAATCGAGATGAATTTCAAGAGTTTGTCCTAGATTCATGATCATAGGTTATCTCTAATGATCTACGGTCAAGAGATCAAGCTCACAACTCACTCTATGAGCTTGAGTTTGTCCTAGATTCTCGCCCCAAACATCACAAAAGAAAATATTTAAAAAAAAATAATAGGAAATTAAAATCTTACACGTGTACGAGCATCCCTACAAACTTGTTGAGCCAAACTAATGTTCCCAGCATAGACGCCATGAACGTTGGGGGTCACCATCAAACGTTTGCGACAAGTTTCATCCACAACTTCAGGAGGGCTCGCCTTTTGACCTGGTCTTTTGAGAAATTTGTTGTCATACTCTGTTACTCTGCCATCATGCACAAGAATGTATCCTCGTTGATTGATAAATCCAAGTGCGGTGGTTCCTTGCATCGCCACTAAAACCCGAAAATTGAAAGGTATAAAAAATATATTAAAAGGTAATACAAACAATCTCACATAAAAAATGAAACAACTTGAGAAGAAACCCCTTAAAAAGATGTTAAACCCCAGAGAGATTCATGTCACAATAGTAAACATCCATGGCTACCTAACCTAATGATTTAGAAACTTTAAAACATGTTAAGAGCTTAGAGTTGTAAAAACCCAAACTCTAAATCTGTAACCCTAGTCATTATATCCATTGGGTTTTAAGCTTGATCATATATAATAGAGGCCTAAAAAAAACAATATTTAGATAAAATTTTAATAGAATCAGGAACCCCCTAGTCATTATATCAGTTGAATCATAAAATAAAGGCATTGAGCAAATGTAATGGAACAAAAGATATTTTGATCAGCAGTAATTTTTTTCTCTTACTCAGGCTTCCACTTTTGCAGAAGGAAGAAAAATGGAGAGAAGTGGGGAATGAGGAAGGTGATATAGTTCTATCAGAGAACAAGAAAAATATAGAGAGTAAGGAGGAACGAAGCTCTTCTCTTCCATTATTACTTTGGTAGAGAGAGTAATTGAGGTGCAAAAAAAGAAAGCTTTCTCACACAACTTTCAGTCCTTGTTTTAGTAATGAAGTACCTCTAAGCTTCCACAACCACACAACCCAGCTGTTTTATGTTTATAATACCATGTGATATTGGTCCAAATGTGCAGGTGCAAGTACTCTATTATTGTACCTTCAAAATTTCAAAAAGAAAAAACAAAAATTGCAAATTGAAAACACATAATTTGTTGCAGGTGCAGTACTCCATGTGCCATCCCTTCCACTAATTGAATCCCACTTTGCTGTTCTTATTGTATATCTAGTAGCTCCTGTATAATTTGTTTCATAGTAAATGGATTTAAAGTTTAAACAACGGCTTACAGATTGAAAACACATAATCGAATTACAGAAAAATGAATACATGTGCATAAGGTGCAGCTATCTTTACAAATGAAAAATCTGGATTTAGTATGTAACCAATTCCTGTAAAAATTTGTATTTCACATACCTCAGCAATTGCATTTAAAGTTGTTTGCTGATCCGGACTTTGGTTAAAAAACTACACCGAGCGTCTAACCTGAGTAACAAGCAACATTTCGTACTTCAACCCACTAGCTAAAAGAATAACCGAAAAAGGAGCTTAAACATAGCTATAATCTAGACTATTTAGTGAATAAACTCGATTATCATATCGAATAATCTGAAATATTAGCATACCGATGATAAGTCTCCAGTGGGTTGGAGTGCTTCTAGATCCACCAAGCATTTTATAACCTCCACGATTGAAATTGCGAATCTAAAATCAGTATGATCAAAGCTAGATTACTCTACAATATTTAATGGGTAGAAAGGTAAAATAAGATCAAACCTTTTTCGCATCTTTTTCATAAACTGCGTAAAATAGCTCCAGCAATCTTTCCCGAATAAATGATTTTATCTCTCCCATCATCCCAAAATCATAGTAAATAAGGGCCTCATCGACGTCAATAGCAAGATTCCCAGGATGAGGATCAGCGTGAAAAAACCCGGTTCTCAGTATCTAGTTTAGTAGTCAAATTGAGTCACTCATATTAGAATTATATACCAAAGACGATGACTTGTTTTTCTTACAATGAAGAATAATTAGGTTCACTTTACCTGAATCAAGTAAGATTCGATCGAACGTGAGGAAATAAGATCACGATTAGATTATAACCTCGGGAATCTATCATATCCAACTTATTTATCTTAACACCTGTAACATCATATTGAACTTAATGAATGGAGTATGAATACGAAAAAAAAATGCAGTAATGGCATGTGACGATACGAACAATACCTGGAACGTATTCTAAGGTCAAGACCTTCGTGGCCGTATAATCCCAAAAGACGAGCTAACAGGAAACGGAAAAACAAGGAAATTAGTAGTATCTGCCCAAGGTGAAGTATATGACAGAATTGATGTATGTATGAAGCACTAGTTCTGAGCGAGAAACATACAGGTAAGCGAATCCACTTTATGTTTCGAAAGTCCCTACGAAATCTATCAGCATTTCTCCCTTCATTTATGTAATCAATTTCTAAATACAAGATCCTGAAAGCATTACAAGAATGTCGAAAATAGTAAGAAAAAATGTGGGATTCTAATCGACTTCTTTCTCAGTTTTGTTATTGATAAGTTATTACTTACTTGGGACATTCTTCATATATACCCATCCAGTCCCTTGTAGGACCTCCTAGAGTTTCACTTCTTTGAAAGTATTCGGCAATTAGCTTCAAATTTCCTGGAAAAGAAGGCGAACATCAATGAGATAGTCACAAAAGAAATCGTAAGTAGAACCTGGGCATAAATGTGTCTTTACGGGCATTAATTACCTAAATCGACATGAAAGAGTTTCCTGACACCAGGCCTTTGAACTTTTACGACTACTTTTTCTCCATTATGTAGTATAGCCCGATGTACCTAGAATCAATCTTTATGTCAGAGAAGAATATATGAAAATTTATAAGCACCGATGAGAAAAATACCTGACCAAGACTAGCAGCAGCTATGGGCCGATCTTCAAATTCCTTGAACAAAACGTCAACTGGAGCTCCCAATTCATTCCCTATGAACTCTCTAGCTTTCTTCGGCGAAAATGCGGGGACTCTATCCTGTGTCATGTTAGATCAGAGTCATGATTGGATGTTATACCTGTTTGAATCTAAAGTAAAAGAATAGATTAAAGCTTCTACGGATTTTTGAGTGTGCCTTTACGAGGAAGCCAACCACAGCCGAGTGTGGCTCACACGTGACCCATGATCGAATTCCTATTCTGATCTAACTATGTAGAAGCATAACGATAAGTTCTCTGGATATTTTAAAAAAGAAAGGTACCTGCAGCTTGGCGGGCTCTTCCACAAATTCTTGTGGGAACAAGTCGGACCTTGTTGAGGATAATTGTCCGACTTTAATGAACGTAGGCCCAAGTTGCAATACTCGTTCTCTCAACCATGAAGCGGTTCCTCGTCTTCTGCTTTTCTAAATATCAAATACAAGTATCAAAAGTGATATAGAAATCTTACTCGGAAACTTAATACAAGTTACCCAAACTAACCTGCTTATCCTCTGTGAAGCCACCAGCATATGCCCATTTTGCATTATCTAGTAAGACACGAACACGAAGAGAAAGCACAAAAGACCAAACGTCGATAGTCCTTTGCCAGGAACTATAATTTTCATCTGCCCAACTGAAAGTCTCATCCGAAGGCGAAACCTTTAACTCCTCCATAAAGTTGTCATTAAAGGACACATTTTTTTGGGTCTTAACAAGATTTGGCGAACCACTTCTTTTAACTAGGTTTGCTCCATTAACTACCTTTTGTGTACCATTAACTATTGCTCTGTTTATTGAAGGTCTCTTGTTGTTAACTACTTCTTTCATGGGTACCTATTTTGTCGCTCGCCCATTATAATTGGTGTTCCATTAACCGTTCCCTTGCTTCTCATTACTTCATTAGTCGGTACCATTTTAGTCTTCCATTGATACCTAGCCTATTGGAAGACTATCTGTCGAGCTTTCACCCGAAAACTTGGTCTTCTGCTAGTTTTGGGAAAATCGGGCGAGAGCTTCACAAGTTCAGGTAATTTTTTGATCGAAATTGAGCTAGAGAAACCTTAATTATCTACTAATCTTCCTTGATCTAACTGCTCCAAATTGCGGCAATAACAACCATGTGAAGCTAGTAATGCCACCATCGGAGAACGGAATACTACCTGTAACGAAAGATCGCGAAAGGCTCTATATAAGAAATAAGCATTAAATTTTTCAATGAGAACTAAGAATCATAAACCACTAATTGGGTAAAGTTTGTTTTTTGTCTAAGTCAGATATAAAATCTGAATCGAGGTTTGAATTGACTTGAGCTAGATTTTAGAATGTTTGTTTTTTGTTTGGCTCGCCCGAATGACTGATTTGGGTTGATTTTGGGTCGATTCTAGAAAGTCAGATTCAGACAACGAGAAAAAAAAAACCTAAAATTCCACAATAGATTAAAAAAGGTTAGAAGAATGAAGAAAGGAAAACAAGATTTAACAACTAAAAAGAAGCAATTAACGAACATTAACAAGAAAATTAAACCAAACCATTTGAATAATAGATTCAAATTAGAGCTAGAATCATACTTACAGAGTGAAAAAAATTAGGAATTTTGAAGATTCAAGTGATCTGTAAGAAGAAAAGAAATTTCATAATTAAATTACAAATTTGTACATAAAAAAGAGAATGATTTTTCAGTTAAAAACTTAAAATGAGTTACCCAATTTAGATATCTGTAATTAGAATCTTGTGTGAAACAAGAAGAGATGAGAGATTTTTTAGCAAAAGAGTACTGCAGTGGTTATTCCACCACCACAAGGACTGAATTTTGACAAAATTACCCTATATTCCTCTCCAATAAATTAGTTGACACATCAAACAACAAAACAGGTCTTTGGACTGCAATTTCCCAAAATAACCCTAAGGCCATGTTTGGCACGCAGGAATCGCGTGGGAATGGAATGTGATTCCTGGGAATCACATTCCCGACTTGTGTTTGGCTCGCGGGAATGCAGGGGGAATCCTATTCCCGGAGGAATGGGATTCCCCCAAAATGGGGTAATAGCAAACCCAGATGGGGGGTGGGTTTGTGATTCCCATTCCCGGGAATGATTTGATTTAATATTTTTGGACAAAACAATCCTTGATGAAATATTAGAATGACTAATATTAAATTCGTCATTCTCGTAATATTTTTATTAAAAAATTAAAAACCTAGGGTTTCAACCACCACATAGCAACACACACTCTCTCTCTCCCACCCATTCTCTCGGTCGAACGTAACTCTCCCTCTCTCTCTCTCTCTCTCTCTCTCTCCATATCTTTAGTTTTTTTTCTTCTCTCTTGCTCCTTGTTCATTAAAAATCGATTTCATAACGTTTAAAAAAAAAATTAGTCGAGACCTTATTTATTTTAAATAAATCTTTAAATACAACTTAAATTAGTGTATTACGTTACTATTTCATATCTATAACTTTGAATAGACAATACTAATTAAAATATATAACAAAGTTGACTTATAATTTATGTAGTTTAAGTAAAAGGATATAACCGGACTTTCGTAAAAAATTATATTCCAATTCCTACACAAACCAAACAACAAGTTAGGAATCAATCGGGAATGAAATTCCTATGCCTGGTCGAACCAAACATTAAACCAAAATAATCTGATTCACAGGAATCGCATTACGGGAATGTGATTCCCGAGAATGACATTCCATTCCCGCGCGCCAAACATGGCCTAATAGTATCTTGTAAGAGCGAGGGATTGATTTGTAAGAAAATTGGATTCATTTGAGAATAGTAAAAAGTAACACAACATTAATGTGAAAGAGTTATCCGACTAACTCGGGCAAGTAAAAAAAGGAAGGGTTTTTTGTGAATTGCCCCGATCCAAGGGGTACTTCCTTCTTTTGTCCCGACTCAAAGAAAATTTTGTAAAATGCCCTCTTTTATGTTTGCCGTATTTTTGTTTCCCACCTTACCCTCCTATATATAACATATCTACAATTTCTAGATATGTTAAGTTTATCCCCAAAAGCGGAGAAACTCCCGAGTTCTTCATCTCTCTCCTCTTCAATCTCACTAGTAGCTCGAAATTCTTCGAAATCCCTCAACTGAACGTCTATTTTGTTGTTCGGAATCAGTAAATCTTCTCGAACTAACTCGATTGATCTCTATTTTGATCTCCCACGAAGTTTTTCTCTAGATCGAGCACCAGATCTTAGGAGTCTTTGAATAGGTAAGAAGATTCATGAGAGGATAATTTAAAGTGAGTTTGAATTAGATAAAATTATAGAGACTTTATTGATTTGTATGTATGGAGATACAATATAAAGAAGACTTTATTGATTTGTATGTATGGAGATAAAGGTGGTTTAGATTATGCATGTCAAGTGTTTGATAAAATTCTTATGAGAGACTTAGTTGTTCTAAATGGGAAATCACTACAATTGGGGTTAAATACAACCAAAATTTAAGCCATTAAAACTCATAAACTTTAGTTGCTAAGAAAGTACAAGCCAATTGCATAAGATTAGTTCAAGAACTGGTGGAGATTATTGAAATTGGGCGCAAGTAATTTTGCATTGGTTTGGTTATATTTCTAATTTGAAATCTCATCCCCCAACAGGTATTTCCATTGAATTCAATGTTATTCTTGAATGATTATGTTATTAATTTGTGATGGTATGATGAAATAAGAATTGTTAAAGAAGCTGGATGTTGAACTAAAGCACAAGAGATGCTATTGGGTTGCATATTATGGAAGATCTGTTTTTTTCTTTCGCTCCTTGCTTTTTTTTTTTCTTTCGCTCCTTGCTTCAATTCATGGTTTATATTGAGATTCAATGTCTCTTGGAAAGAAAGCAATATTTGACATGGAAGGTACTTCAATAGTTTCTTCATTTCAGTTGTTCCGATCATGAAGGATATTAAACTAAACAATGCAACTGGCTTTCCTCATATCAACATTTGGATGAAGACATGAAATTATAAAAGTGCTTTCATTGGACTAGGGATAGATGGTAGCAAACTCATTGAAGTGGAGTATATATTTCAACTTCATCATGTTACAGTCATTGACTAATTTGTTTCTTCCACAGAGCTTGTAAATGATGAATTTGGAGAGGGAAAAAACAAGCCTAGTAAGCAAGTCTTTAAACTCTTTTTGTCTTACAAAAGAACTGAACTTCTTTTCTTTTGAGAAGTTTGAACGGATAAATAGAACCCAAAGATGACCTTTAAGTATATCCCCTACTTTTCATGTTTTTAACTATTATTATTTCTTGCAGGTACTCAGAGATGAACCTTGTGCAAGCATGTTGAATTCTACAACAAAGAATGTTATGGATATTCTCTCCTAAATGTGAAGTAGCAAACAAAGTGATGAGATTCAAATTATACTAAAATGCAAAGTGATGTGTAATTAAAAACTTGTTCATCAATTAAATGGATTATTGTTTAAGTGCTCCAATCCCTCTCTTTCTCATGAATTGCTTAGTAGGAGTTAAAAAGTAGAATAAAGTTGTGGTCAAACATTTGCTTGTTTTGTTTTAGGAAAACTACTAGAGTCAATATCGGTTATTTGGTGCCGAACCCTTTCAATCTGAATCGGTGGCTTGGTGTCGAACCCCCTTGAAGCGAATCGACACTAAGCCATCGGTTAATACTTTCAGTCCTAATCGGTGGTTTCATGTCGAAATCCTTTGAAGGGAATCGAAGCGAAGCCACCGATTTGAAATCCTAGCAACTTACCATCCATTTGCATCCCTAAAACTAATTCCAAAGCTCTCTTTGCTAACCCTTTTGAGCATGCCCATCAATAATTGTATTCCAAAATACCAAATCTCGTTCAGGCATTCTCTCAAACATTTTCCGAGCTTCATTAACCTGATGACATTTCGCATACATATTAACTACTGCTGTCATTGCAAACAAATTAGATCCAAACCCGTTACCGATTAACTGAGAATTAAGCATTTCGCCACTATTAAGATCAAAATTATCTGGACCAATTTTCAATAAGTAAAGTTTTAAACCACCAGTTGATTCATGTCGGTTGATTCATGTCGATTTCCTACAAGGGAGTTCGACATGAAGCCACCGATATCCACTCCAGTTGCTTGCCTAGTTACTGGAGTTCAAATCGGTTGGTTCATGTCGAATTTGCTTAAAAGGTATTGACACGACGCCACCGATTGTCCACAAGGGTGTTCGACTTGGATCGACCGATTTCGACTATGCACCACATATAAATGATAAACACCAAACCAACTAAGCCCAGCTCATCAAACCAAACATAGACCTGTATCAGACTTTATATAAAATTCAGCTACCTTATTCAACAATGTTTAAGCAAAAATGTATGGTTCTTACTTGAACAAAAACCATAATTTTACAAAATTGATATTCAAATTTTACATGAAACAACAAGAGTACAAAAAATTCATCTATACATGATTGCAAAATTGATAGTAGCCATATGGAATGGACAACAACATAAAATGAGACAATGTCAATCTAGTAACTGTTCTTGGACCTCCAAAGAACATATGTAATAATGTATCTCCTTTGGGAATTTCACCAAACACTTAATTGGCAACTTAAAAGATCCACATCTTCATCTTCTTCCTTCACCTAAAGCTACCAATCCATTGACAAACACATCAACCTGGTTTGATTTCTTAATTTCTCATTTGTTTCAACAAGTGTTCCTTATGTATTAAACCTAACACTGTGAAGTTGATACTCGAGCTGACTTCTCTGTCTAAATCTCTCAATTGTTGTACTCAGGCTAATGTTGTGCCATTTGAAGTTCCGTCCGCGATGTCTGGGTTATTTTGCAGGATATCTGTTGAGTTAAAGTTCATTGAAAATGTGAGTGCTGCTGCTGTGAATACTCACTCAAGGGTAGATGTTATGTCTTTCACTAATAAGGCGTTGACAGCCACCCAAAAAGAGATATTTCGGAAGACATGTTTTGATCGTCCACTCGAGGTGGACGAGTTGAGTTTTTGTGGTGTGTTCGTGCACATTATGTTGTTGCGTGAGACTACCTACCTCATTTCAATATAATTCTATGACGTTCTTGGTTGACAAGAAAGCAACGACTTACATCGAAAAAGATTTTTTGAAGACTTTTTCAGTCACTATTTTTTTTGTAGTTGGAAATTTTGAACTGGATTGATTTGATAGGTAATGATGGTTCTTGTTTGTAATATTTTTAGTGATGATATCGAATTGCTTGAATTCGTCTATGTTTTCCTTAATTCACCTCTCTCTTTGTGAAAAGGTTTACACCTTTGAATAATAAAGCACACTCGAATGTAACGAGTGGAGATGAAGAAGGTGATGCTCTCGGTTGATGACCGAGAGAGAGACTATGTCTCGGTTATAACCGAGAGATATGTGAGGACTCTTGGTGATACCCGAGAGTAGTGAAGCTCGGTTGATGACCGAGTGAAGAAGACAATGTCTCGGTTGATGATAGCCGAGAGACCGAGAGAGAGTGATGATGATCTTGAATAGATAATCGAGTTGATGAAGAGAGCTTCGTGTGAGACCCGAGAAGGAGAATGGTTGATGGTGATGAGAGATAATAGTTTAGGTAAATACCTTGGTTATATTATTCACTTACAACTTGTACATTACATATGATATGAACCTCTTTATATAGGTTTACATGAGAAGAGTTTAAGGTTATCAAAACTTATCTAAAACTAATCCTAAACTAATCTAAATTACAATCCTAATTCCTAAGGAATCCTAGTTGTAGTAGGATTCCTATTTGGACCAAGTCCACTCGGTTTGGCCGAGTGGAGTGGACCTTCCAACACTCCCCCTCAAGTTAGAGCGGGAATGGAAGTAACGCCTAACTTGCCAATAATGTTCTTGAACGGTTCTGCCCCAAGTGGCTTTGTGAAGATATCCGCTAACTGATTTTCTGTACTGGTGAAGCGTGTGGCAATGACGTTGTCTTTAATCTTTTCACGAACGATGTGGCAATCTATCTCAATGTGTTTTGTACGTTCGTGGAAGACGGGGTTATCAGCAATGTGGAGAGCGGCCCGATTGTCACAGTAAACTGTCATCGGGTCAGAGTGATTGATTCCAAAATCAAGTAGTAAATACTTGAGCCATTGTAATTCGCATGTGAGGATGGCTAAAGCTCGATATTCTGCTTCTGCCGAAGATTTTGCAACTGTGGGTTGCTTCTTTGATTTCCAGGAGAGGGGGTTGGATCCCAACATTGTGAAATACCCAGTAGTAGATCTACGGGTTGAAGGACAGCCAGCCCAATCCGAATCACAGTATCCTGTAATATGGAGAGAGCTGTCTGCGGATAAGAAGACTCCTTTATCAAAAGTACCCTTCAAGTATCGTAGAACGCGATGAGCTGCGTCTAAGTGTACTTGGCTAGGTGTTTGCATGAACTGACTGAGGTTGTTTACGGCAAAGGTGATATCCGGCCGTGTAACCGTTAAGTAAAGTAATCTGCCTATGAGACGGCGGTAAACTGACGGATCTGGTAAAGGTGTACCGTCAGTGGGACTGAGACGTAATTTTTGTTCCATGGGAAACTCAGAAGGACGTGCAGCGGTGAGGCCAGAATCTTTTAAAATATCAAGAGCATATTTCCTTTGACATAGAAATATGCCTTGTGATGAGCGAGATACTTCGATACCAAGGAAGTATTGTAGGCGGCCCAGATCCTTTAATGAAAAGGCTTTATTTAGAAATATTTTTAACTGGGAAATAGCATGATCATTATTTCCCGTGATAATTATGTCGTCTACGTAGACGAGGACATAGATTTGAGTGGAGTGAGATCTAAAAGTAAAGAGAGAATAGTCACTTTTAGACTGAGAAAAGCCACGTTCGATGAGAACGGAGGAAAATTTTGAAAACCATTGTCGAGAGGCCTGTTTGAGACCATAGAGAGATTTATGGAGACGACATACCTTAGACTCCCCCTGAGATGAAAAACCGGGGGGTAATTTCATGTAGACTTCTTCATGAAGGTCGCCTTGAAGAAAGGCATTATTGACATCCAATTGATGGAGAGTCCACCCTTTAATGGCGGCAAGAGAGAGAAGGACACGAACAGTTACTAACTTAGCAACTGGAGCAAAAGTGTCATTATAGTCTAATCCCTCGATTTGGGTATAGCCTTTGGCTACTAGACGGGCTTTATATCGCTCTATAGATCCATCGGAATTGAATTTAATTTTATACACCCATTTGCAACCGATGGGCTTTTTGCCGGGTGGTAAAACAGTGATTGTCCAGGTTTTATTTTCTTCCAAGGCTGAAATTTCCTTGGCCATGGCCTCCTTCCAATGAGGGGACTTCATTGCTTGAGTGAAGGAGGTTGCTTCGGTAGATGATAAAACCGAGGAGAGAAATTGTTGATGAGAGTTTGAAAACGAGTTAATGGAAAAATAGTTTTCAAGAGGATATTTAACAATGTTAGTGTTTGAACACACATAGTCATCTAGATGACTAGGTGGGCGGCGGGACCGAACCGGTCGGCCGGAATCGGCAACGACGGAGTCGGAGACTCGGACGTCGGATGGGGAAATCGGCAGTGAAGAATCACTGCTCGGTGGTGTTGATAAACTGTCTGCAGGCACACCAGTACCCGGGTCCTCATTAGGAATTCCTGGAGGCACCCCTGATGGGTTGGACGGTCCACTGTTAGGTGGACCTGAAGTCGGGTCAGCAGGGGTGTCTGAAGGCACCCCTGTCGCTGATTGCTGACTCCCGGGGACAGGATCAGCAGATTCATCAGTGAATCTGCTGCTGTCCGCCGGTGGAGTGGAATGAATTTTATCGTTTGTCGGAAAGACAAACGTGTCGTCGTCGTCGATAGCGATGAAGGGTTCCGGACGCGAGAGAGAGGGTTGTTCCATCGGTGTGGATGACATCGGAAATCGGTTTTCAATAAACGTCACATCGCGTGAGGTAAAAATACGACGGGTGGAGATATCATAGATTCGATAACCCTTTTGTCCGTTCGGATAACCAAGGAAGATGCCGGCGGAAGAACGAGCATCCATCTTAGTTTTGACCAAAGGAATTCGGGCATAACAAAGACATCCGAATACACGTAAGTGTGAAAGATTTGGAGGAGAACCCATGAGGATTTCATGAGGTGATTTTCCATCAAGAATAGGTGTAGGTAATTTGTTAATGAGATAGACGGCGGTGAGAACGCATTCTCCCCAAAAAGAGAGAGGGAGATGAGCTTGAAGACGTAAAGAACGTGCAACTTCAAGAATGTGACGGTGTTTGCGCTCAACAACACCGTTTTGTTGAGGTGTGTAGGTACAACTACGTTGGTGGGAAATTCCCTTTTCAAGGAACCAACGTTGTAGAGAAGTATTCATAAACTCGGATCCGTTGTCCGTTCGAATTGTTTTAATATTACAATTGAATTGTGTGTGAACGTAATTAGAGAAATTCATAATTAACGTATTTGAGTCCGATTTGGAATTCATGAGAAATATCCAAGTACAACGTGAGAAGTCGTCAACAAGGGTTAGAAAATAGCGACACCCGGAGGTGGAGGGGACCGGAAAGGGACCCCATAAATCCATATGTACTATGTCAAATATACTTGAAGAAGTAGTAGTACTATTAGGAAAAGGTAAGCGACTTTGCTTAGAAAGGGGACATAATTCGCACGGTACTTTATTTGATAAAAAATTAAACTTCATACATGGAAGTCTAGAATTAAAATATTGAAAACGTGAAAAAGATGGGTGGCCAAGACGGCAATGCCATAAAACAAAAGACTCATGACTAGAATTATCTCTAACTAAATTCGAAGCTGAAAGGATGGGACGCTCCGTGCGAAGGAAATAAAGGTCATCATGAAGACTACCAAGCCCAATCTCCGTCTTCGTTTTTCGGTCCTGAAAAAGACACAAATTATGGTCAAATAGGACGGTACAACGAAGGGATTTAGAAATCTGAGAGACAGATATGAGATTAAATTGAAAAGAAGGGATGTGAAGAACATCCTTTAAATAAAAAACTATTCGTAAAATAGATGGTACCAATATGATCAACCTTGACTCGGGAGTCATCCGGTAATCGGACGTATAAATCCGGTGGTGCAAGGGAATAAGAAGAGAATCTTGAAAGATTGGAACAAATATGTTTGGCGGCTCCTGAATCAATAACCCATGGAGGATGAGAGGAAGAAGAGTACTTACCTGTGAGATTGATGAGTGGATCCTTGGTGGTGCCGTTAGAGTGGTCGGTTGGTTGCCTATTGCGATCTAATAATGCTAAAATTCCTTGAAATTGCTCATGAGTAAAAGATGACGCTGCAGGCACCCCCGAACCATTATGGTTCATAGCCGAACCGTTAGTATCCATAACCGAGGCAGCCACGGGATCTTGGCGTGAACGGTTCCGTCCACGTTGACCGTAGTTGGGTGGATACCCATGTAGTTTGTAGCACGAGGAAACATCATGTCCATGAATTTTGCAATTTTCGCAAAAGGGTCGAGGACGTTTAGTACGTTGTCTATCGGAACCGTAGAATCGGTTATGTGAGTAATCGTTGGAACCAACCGCTAGGGCAGCAGTGTTAGAGTCAACATTCATGGGGGTAATGAGATTTTGTTGAACCTCTTCTTGCTTGATAAGTGAATGTATGCGAAGAATTGAAGGGAATGGTTCAATTAACAAGATTTGACTCCGAATTGATGAGAACCGGTCATTAAGACCTTGAAGAAATTCCATAGCTCTATCTTGGTTGGTTCTTTCAACCAAAGAGCGACCATGACCACATATACAAGGCTCGGTGATTAGCAAGGAATTGAGTTCATCTTGAAGAGCCTTGAGATGTGTAAAATACGTTGAAACGTCTAAATTCTCTTGTTTGAGACAAGAAATAGCTCTCTTTAATTGAAAGATTTTAGGAGCATTGGTTTGATGAAATCTATCAAAGAGATTCTTCCATATATCGGATGCCGTCTCATCATATAAGATAGATGATCGAAGAGGTGGGTCTACCGAATTAATAAGCCAACTAGAAACGAGATCGTTACATCGTCCCCATTGTTCTAATTCATTAGGATCGGTGGGTTTAACGATGCTTCCATCTACGAAACCTAGTTTGCCCTTTGCCCTTAAAGCTTTTGACATTCCTCGAGACCATGAGGAGTAATTATCACCGGTTAGAAGTGGTGTAATAAGAATAGTAGTAGGAGAATCCGAATGGTGAACATCAAACGGCCCACTATTGAGAGTAGTATGAATTTGAGAAGTTTCCGAAGTTTCGGGAGTAGTCATGATTCAAGAGAGAAAAAAAAAAAAATTGAAGGCTCTTATACCATGTGAAAAGGTTTACACCTTTGAATAATAAAGCACACTCGAATGTAACGAGTGGAGATGAAGAAGGTGATGCTCTCGGTTGATGACCGAGAGAGAGACTATGTCTCGGTTATAACCGAGAGATATGTGAGGACTCTTGGTGATACCCGAGAGTAGTGAAGCTCGGTTGATGACCGAGTGAAGAAGACAATGTCTCGGTTGATGATAGCCGAGAGACCGAGAGAGAGTGATGATGATCTTGAATAGATAATCGAGTTGATGAAGAGAGCTTCGTGTGAGACCCGAGAAGGAGAATGGTTGATGGTGATGAGAGATAATAGTTTAGGTAAATACCTTGGTTATATTATTCACTTACAACTTGTACATTACATATGATATGAACCTCTTTATATAGGTTTACATGAGAAGAGTTTAAGGTTATCAAAACTTATCTAAAACTAATCCTAAACTAATCTAAATTACAATCCTAATTCCTAAGGAATCCTAGTTGTAGTAGGATTCCTATTTGGACCAAGTCCACTCGGTTTGGCCGAGTGGAGTGGACCTTCCAACACTCTTCAATGTCTTGGTTTTGCATCTCTAGTTTCTTCAACAAAGATTACATTTTTAGATTACTATAAAATGCATCAAGTTTATTGAATTAAAGAGAAAAGAAGGACCACGAAAGTACTACATCGAATAATTGCTGAATAGGTATGTCTTGGAGTTTGTTTTTTCTCGTCGTCTGAATCTGACTCATCTGACCCAAACAGACCCAAAACCATTCAATTGGATGAGTCAGACAATACGAGTCAGAAAAAAACATGAAAGTGCGCAAAATATATAAGTGTAATAATTGGTGTGATGCCCTAAGCCTCAGTAGTTGATATTGTCTCCGCTTTTACCACCACCCCAGGCCGATAGGTAAGGGGTTTTGTTTTTGGTGAAGGCTCCACGAGCCCACCAAAAGCCTCTGCACTTACTAAGCTTGAGTGTACACCTACGGCCCACACTCCAACCATCCTCGTAATTAATGTGGGACTATCACAAGTGGTGAGTATTTTGTCCCAAACTTAGAACAACCATGTAGAGTAAACTGATTAAACTTTCAACTCAAAACCAGTTGGCAATGAGTGGAAAGGACCTAGATATTACATTCTTAGTTACGAGAGTACCTTTGTCTATGCGGGGCCTATTCTCACAGATTCCTTGTTTGTTTTAGTTTCTGATACTTATTTGAAAGTGTCTGAAGTCCATTAGTTTGCTACCTGGGTATCATTTTATAGTCATGTGTTTGGTTCTTGTAGGTGACAGAAATAGTTGGAGGTACTATTCGTTGGAAGGCGGTACCTTGATCATGTTATAGTGTCATTATGTGATGATGAACGTATATTTAGAAACATGGAACCTCTCCTTTTGCAGGTACTAGTGCTCTATAAATTAAGACACTTCCAATTACATGTGATCGTCTTATCTACAACCCCTGCTGTTACATCAAGAAGAAGTTATAAAAAAAACTTCTTAGGTTTATTAAGCACTTAAATGCATTTCATTTATCTAAAGATGCTTAGTTTTTCTTATTTTTAGATCCTCAGAATTGGTTTCTATGAGATTGTTAAACTGGAGATGCCAGCATATGCTGTTGCCGATGAGGTAAGTTTCGCTACTCCCACATTCTCTTGGATTAACTCTATTCACGATAGTATCATTTCTTGCTTAACTACTATTGCCTGTCAAATTATCTTACATGTAGGTAGGTCTGTGGTTCTCCAGTAATCACTTACAAGGACAACTTGGGTTAGGATATAGCACAGGCTCCAAAAATGGGTTCCTGAGTGCTAGAAAAACTGCCCAAGTGTGTTAGAGCTACCCCTGTGTTCCATACAAGGCTACTTTTTCTTAGACGTGGAATTCATAAAATAGCTAATTATTATATTGAAAAATGGTTTTAGATTGGATGGTTAGTTTCTTTCAGTTCTTTAACTCTTTGGCCTAAGACTCTCCAAGGATGAGCTGTTGTAATGGTCGTCTCGAGGCCGTGATCTTTGTGGGTGTGTACCAAGTTTACTTGGACATGGATCTGTTTTTTAATCTTTGAGTGAATGTGTTAGAAGAGAGAATATTTATAAGCAAGTCCCAATGTGGGCAGGATCCCCATTTCCAATACTTGGCAATGGATCTGACTCTGCCTTTTTCTCTTTATCTTTTCTACGGCTTCGCGTACATTCTTTCTTCTTGTGACGGACATGTTTGGTTTGCTTTTGTTATTCCATCTTTTTTGTTTTCCCTTTTGATGGTGATATGTGACAAAATCTAGAATGTCAGACTGGCAAAGATTGCTCTTAGGCCAGGTGCGGGTAATATGGTGAATGGGATTTTGCGGAAGCTAGTGTCACTTAAGGTTCGGCAGCTTTTATGAACTTTAATCATGTTGTCTATTTCATTGTCAGTGATTAAGTTCTTATATATTAACTCTGGATTAGGAAAAAGATTCTCTTCCCCTACCCAAATTGGAAGGCAATGATCGCGCGCGAGCACGTGCACTTGCACTCTTCATTCTCATCCAGTTGTAAGTTTGTAATCCTCCTCTAGCCGCAGGTTAGATGCACTTGTTAGGACCCAAGTGGAAGATCAAGCTGCAGCAAAAAAGGTCACAAAGGTTAGATTTATCGGACCATCAAAACCTAGAGCACCAACCCTAGATCAGGAAGTAAATGGGGTGAATACACTATTAAAGATGGAGATTAAAGAGTTTCATCACCTTAATGAAGAGGAGATAACAGTAGCACCTGGTCGTGTATCTCGTGGCAACCCACAAGGATCTTGGAAGCCATGGACGGTGCTTGTTGATGGTGGCAGCAAGATAGAATTGAAAGAAAAAGAAAATAACTTACTAATGTCGGTCATGGAAGTCTCTTACACAAGTGAAAGTACTTTAGGGTTTGAAACTCTTCCTGGCTGTACTTTCAAGAAGACAACATTCTATCCACCCTTGGATCTCAGCCACATGTTAACATCCCAGAATGGAGAGGAAGAAATAGGACAGCTGGAAGAAACTGGGTCAACAAGACTCAAACCTAATATGGGCTTATGTTGAGTCTATTATTGTCCTTTATTAGTAAATTCCTAAGGTGCTTTAATAAGCCCAAAAAGAGTCTGTTCATAGGCCCAGGCCTCAGTATGCTTTTGTGGTCCTGGCCAAACTATTTAGGGTTTCTGACAAAGCTTTAAATAGCAATGATTGTAAATCTTATCATTATGCAATCATTACAAAAATTTGGCTGCTGCCTTTTTTCTAGGGTTTATCTGGAGCAGATTACTCTATTTACTCTATTTTAAACTATTACAATTGTGAGGATTCATAAATCCTTACATTTGGTATCAGAGCCACTCACAATGTCTCACACCAACCGAATTCAAGCATTAGAAGATTTAACTCAGACTCAAATCACTGCCATAACTTCTATGCAGACTTCCATTAATGATATCCAAACTGGTATGCAAGACTTGGAGGGAAGACTTCGTTCTGACTTTAAAAATGACCTGCTTCTTGCATTAGATGAACAGTTCACTCGGTTGAAGGAATGGTCCAGATCTGGTTCGTGTATTTCACGAGATAAAACTCGAGCTCCAGATCCAGGAGGTACTTCTTCAAATACACCTGCAGAAAACAGAAATGAGGTGGTTTCTGAAGAAGATTTGACAGGTATAGCTGATAACTCTATTCCTATGGATGATTTTTTGAGACTAAGTAGGGCTAAGGTAGATTTCCCTACATTTGAAGGGGTTGACACTGATGTTTGGCTGCGTAGGAGTAATTCGTATTTCTTACTCTATAAAATGTCTAGTAGACAAAAAGTGTTAATGGCTTCCTTGCACTTCAAGGGAAATGTTAATAAATGGTATCAAGGGTTAATTACTAGTAACCCTGACTTGACTTGGGAAGAACTTACCCTAGAAATGCAGTTGAGGTATCCCAATATCGATCCAGTTGATGTGGTGTCTGAATTTAATAAGCTCAAACAGTTTGGCACTGTTGACGAGTACCTGAGCAAATTTGAAGAGTTAAAAACAGATCTGGAATTCTTAATAGGCAAACATCCAGAAACATATTACATATCCAGTTTTTACAGTGGGTTAAAGGCCGAAATCCGAGAACCAGTCCAAATGCTCAATCCCCAAAATTTTCCTCATTTAGTGCTGCTATGTAAGAGGCAAGAACAACTCAATCTTAAGAGCCAGAAAAGAATCGGTCCCTTGACCTATAACCGAACCCCAAATATTGCCAATCAAACATTCAGGTCTAACAACTTCAAAACCTCTTCCCAAACAGTTACCCCAATTATCAAAAAACTTTCCCCCACAACTCAGTCCAAAGAAACCTTATATACAGGGGCAGGAACACCCTACTCCCAAGTTAAAAGGATGAATGCTGAGGAAATGCGACAAAGACGAGCCAAGGGGCTTTGCTTCAACTGCGATGAGCAGTGGAAACCCGGGCATAATGCACATTGTGTACAAGCATTTGCTATATCATGTATTGAGGAAGAAGAAGGAAGAGACCAGGATATAGAAGAGGTTATGGCTGAACTGGAAATGGAAGATTTACCTGATGGAGGTATGTCAACGTGCGCCTTATCTAGCCATTCGTCTTCTACTACCATTAAATTGAAGGGGACTGTTAAGAAGCAAGACCTTATCATTTTAGTAGACAGTGGAAGCACTCACTCCTTCATTGATCCTGCATTAGCAAACAAATGTGGATATGTCATGGACTGCATCAAACCAATGTTAGTAATGGTGGCCGATGGAAATCAGTTGATTAGTAATTCGGGATGTAAAAATTTTACATGGCAAGTGCAGGGAATTACCTTTCAAACTGATGTACGAGTGCTAACACTTGGTGGGGGGTGTGATATGGTACTTGGTGTAGACTGGTTAAGGAAGTTCAGCCCGATTCTTTTTGATTTCAATAAGCTGCAGATTTCATTCAAACAGAATGGTAAGAGGGTGACATTAAAAAGCAACCAAGATCAGCCAAAAATCTCAATGATGGATGGGAAATCATTTAAAAAAGTGTGGAATAAAGGGATACTTAACCTTGTTGGTCAATTTTTCTCTCTTACTACTGCTGAAGTACCATGTACGACAACTGATCCAAGTCTCCAAAAGTTATTACAGCAGTTTGATGATGTATTCCAGGAGCCTATCGGGTTGCCACCCACTCGAGCTTGTGACCATTCCATTCCTCTTAAACCAGGAGCTTTAGCTGTCAACCTGCGACCATATCGTATTTCACATAATCAAAAAGATGTGGTAGAAAAACTTATCAAAGAAATGCTTGCTAGTGGAATTATACAAGACAGTAAATCACCATTTTCCTCGCCCATTTTGTTGGTAAAGAAGAAAGAGGGTGATTGGAGGTTTTGCGTGGACTACAGGAGACTAAATGATCTCACCATTAAAGATAGGTACCCTATTCCTATCATAGATGAGCTCCTAGATGAGTTACACGGGGCGGTAGTGTATTCTAAGATTGACCTTCGATCAGGTTATCACCAGATCAGAATGAATCCAGAAGATGTGTATAAGACAGCTTTTAAAACTCATACGGGTCACTATGAGTTTCGTGTCATGCCATTTGGCTTGACAAACGCCCCAGCCACTTTCCAGTCCCTCATGAATCACATATTTCAACCCTTTCTAAGGAAGACAGTGTTAGTCTTTTTCGACGACATATTAGTATACAGCCCCACTATGGATCAACATATAAAAGATTTAAGTGCTGTTTTACTTACCTTAAGAGAGAACCAGCTCTTTGCCAAGCTCAGCAAGTGTTCCTTCGCTCAAGAAAAGGTCGAATACCTAGGACATATAATCAGCAAGGATGGTGTAGCTGCGGAAGAAGGGAAAATATCAGCAATGAGAAACTGGCCTAAGCCTACTTCAGTCAAAGCATTAAGAGGATTCCTTGGGTTGACGGGGTACTATCGAAAGTTTGTGAAGAACTATGGTCTTATTAGCAAACCATTGACATCCCTCCTTAAAAAAGATGCGTTTCACTGGAATATTGCAGCAGAACAAGCATTTCAGCAGCTAAAAGAAGCAATGAGCAGTACACCAGTCTTAACATTACCTAACTTTTCTTTACCTTTTGAGTTACAGGTTGATGCATGTGACACAGGCATTGGAGGAGTTTTGATGCAGCAAGGGAGACCAATCGCTTTTTACAGCAAGGCCCTTGGACCCAAGTACCTGAGTTATTCGACATATGAAAAAGAATTGTTAGCAATCGTACTCTCAGTCACCAAATGGAAATCATATCTGCTGGACACACATTTCATTATCTACACAGACCATCAAAGCATAAGGCATTTCATGGACCAAGAAATCCACACTCATCTCCAACAAAGGTGGCTGGCTAAACTCCTAGCATATGATTACGAGGTGAAATATAAGATGGGGAAGGAAAACAAGGTAGCTGATGCACTTTCTAGGGGTTGCCCAAGATCTGCCCGCGCTTAATGCGATTACTACTATTCAACCTAAGTGGATTGCCGATGTTCTACTCAGTTATGAAGGTGACACTTTCGCTAAGGAAACAATAACTAAATTGACAATTGATGCAGCAGGAGTAATAGGATATACCTTGGAGAGGGGAATCCTGAGATACAAGGGTAGGATCTATATAGGGGCACCAACTGCTTTGAGAAGTAATATCATCACCACCTTACATGACTCAGCTGTAGGAGGGCATGGTGGCATCAGATCAACCTGTCAAAGAATAAAGCTTTACTTCTTCTGGAAGGGAATTAAAAAAGATGTAACAGATTATGTGAGTGCTTGTGACACTTGCCAAAGAAACAAAGGGGACAATCATTATCCATTCGGACTATTGCAGCCATTAGAAGTTCCAGATCAAGCATGGACAAGTATCTCAATGGATTTTATCGAAGGTCTGCCCAAATCTGAAGGAAAAGAGACAATACTAGTAGTGGTGGACAGGTTCACGAAATACAGCCACTTTGTGAGTATATCACACCCTTACACTGCAGAAACTATTGCTAAAATATTCATGGATTCGGTCTACAAATTGCATGGGCTACCTAGGTCAATTGTGTCAGACAGAGATAAAATCTTTATAAGTCATTTTTGGAAGGAATTATTCAGACTCATGGGAACTCAGCTGTGTATGAGTTCATCCTATCACCCACAATCGGACGGTCAAACCGAAAGGGTTAATAGGTGTTTAGAGTCATACTTGCGATGTATGACAAGTTATGAACCAAAAAAGTGGGCGAAATGGTTGTCATTGGCAGAATGGTGGTACAATACGAATTACCATACAAGCATCAAACAAACACCTTTTCAGGCGTTATATGGGTATCCACCCCCTCTAATGATGATACCAGACACTTTCGAGTCTCCTAATGCAATGGCTATGGATTATATTCAGCAGAGGCAGAGAATGACACAACTCCTAAGGGACACTCTACATGATTCTCAAAACAGAATGAAACAATATGCAGATAAGAAAAGAATTGAGAGACATTACGAGGTGGGAGATTGGGTGTATCTTCGACTTCAACCTTACCGGCAAACAACAGTCGAACTTAGGCGAAATCTCAAATTGTCTCCTAGGTTCTATGGGCCTTACCAAATCATAAAAAAAGTGGGTACAGTAGCATACCAACTCCAGTTACCTGAGGGATCTAAGATCCATCCTGTGTTTCACATCTCGCAGCTAAAAAGGCGAATGGGGAAGGATGCCAGAGTCACTAACTCGTTACCTTTGATAGATCCCAATGGTGTAATGAAGGTAACACCTGTGCGAGTCAAAGATCAGAGGTTAGTAACCAGAAAAAATCAAGTTATACAACAAGTTTTAGTTGAATGGAGTAACTTGTTACCTGAAGACTCCACTTGGGAGGATGTTACAGTGTTGTATCAACAGTTTCCTGACTTCAATCCATGGGGACATGGATCATCATATGGAAGGGGGAATGTTAGGACCCAAGTGGAAGATCAAGCTGCAGCAAAAAAGGTCACAAAGGTTAGATTTATCGGACCATCAAAACCTAGAGCACCAACCCTAGATCAGGAAGTAAATGGGGTGAATACACTATTAAAGATGGAGATTAAAGAGTTTCATCACCTTAATGAAGAGGAGATAACAGTAGCACCTGGTCGTGTATCTCGTGGCAACCCACAAGGATCTTGGAAGCCATGGACGGTGCTTGTTGATGGTGGCAGCAAGATAGAATTGAAAGAAAAAGAAAATAACTTACTAATGTCGGTCATGGAAGTCTCTTACACAAGTGAAAGTACTTTAGGGTTTGAAACTCTTCCTGGCTGTACTTTCAAGAAGACAACATTCTATCCACCCTTGGATCTCAGCCACATGTTAACATCCCAGAATGGAGAGGAAGAAATAGGACAGCTGGAAGAAACTGGGTCAACAAGACTCAAACCTAATATGGGCTTATGTTGAGTCTATTATTGTCCTTTATTAGTAAATTCCTAAGGTGCTTTAATAAGCCCAAAAAGAGTCTGTTCATAGGCCCAGGCCTCAGTATGCTTTTGTGGTCCTGGCCAAACTATTTAGGGTTTCTGACAAAGCTTTAAATAGCAATGATTGTAAATCTTATCATTATGCAATCATTACAAAAATTTGGCTGCTGCCTTTTTTCTAGGGTTTATCTGGAGCAGATTACTCTATTTACTCTATTTTAAACTATTACAATTGTGAGGATTCATAAATCCTTACATTTTGTCCCAAACTTAGAACAACCATGTAGAGTAAACTGATTAAACTTTCAACTCAAAACCAGTTGGCAATGAGTGGAAAGGACCTAGATATTACATTCTTAGTTACGAGAGTACCTTTGTCTATGCGGGGCCTATTCTCACAGATTCCTTGTTTGTTTTAGTTTCTGATACTTATTTGAAAGTGTCTGAAGTCCATTAGTTTGCTACCTGGGTATCATTTTATAGTCATGTGTTTGGTTCTTGTAGGTGACAGAAATAGTTGGAGGTACTATTCGTTGGAGGCGGTACCTTGATCATGTTATAGTGTCATTATGTGATGATGAACGTATATTTAGAAACATGGAACCTCTCCTTTTGCAGGTACTAGTGCTCTATAAATTAAGACACTTCCAATTACATGTGATCGTCTTATCTACAACCCCTGCTGTTACATCAAGAAGAAGTTATAAAAAAAACTTCTTAGGTTTATTAAGCACTTAAATGCATTTCATTTATCTAAAGATGCTTAGTTTTTCTTATTTTTAGATCCTCAGAATTGGTTTCTATGAGATTGTTAAACTGGAGATGCCAGCATATGCTGTTGCCGATGAGGTAAGTTTCGCTACTCCCACATTCTCTTGGATTAACTCTATTCACGATAGTATCATTTCTTGCTTAACTACTATTGCCTGTCAAATTATCTTACATGTAGGTAGGTCTGTGGTTCTCCAGTAATCACTTACAAGGACAACTTGGGTTAGGATATAGCACAGGCTCCAAAAATGGGTTCCTGAGTGCTAGAAAAACTGCCCAAGTGTGTTAGAGCTACCCCTGTGTTCCATACAAGGCTACTTTTTCTTAGACGTGGAATTCATAAAATAGCTAATTATTATATTGAAAAATGGTTTTAGATTGGATGGTTAGTTTCTTTCAGTTCTTTAACTCTTTGGCCTAAGACTCTCCAAGGATGAGCTGTTGTAATGGTCGTCTCGAGGCCGTGATCTTTGTGGGTGTGTACCAAGTTTACTTGGACATGGATCTGTTTTTTAATCTTTGAGTGAATGTGTTAGAAGAGAGAATATTTATAAGCAAGTCCCAATGTGGGCAGGATCCCCATTTCCAATACTTGGCAATGGATCTGACTCTGCCTTTTTCTCTTTATCTTTTCTACGGCTTCGCGTACATTCTTTCTTCTTGTGACGAACATGTTTGGTTTGCTTTTGTTATTCCATCTTTTTTGTTTTCCCTTTTGATGGTGATATGTGACAAAATCTAGAATGTCAGACTGGCAAAGATTGCTCTTAGGCCAGGTGCGGGTAATATGGTGAATGGGATTTTGCGGAAGCTAGTGTCACTTAAGGTTCGGCAGCTTTTATGAACTTTAATCATGTTGTCTATTTCATTGTCAGTGATTAAGTTCTTATATATTAACTCCGGATTAGGAAAAAGATTCTCTTCCCCTACCCAAATTGGAAGGCAATGATCGCGCGCGAGCACGTGCACTTGCACTCTTCATTCTCATCCAGTTGTAAGTTTGTAATCCTCCTCTAGCCGCAGGTTAGATGCACTTCTCTGCCAACTTCAGCAATACTTCTGCTTGCTCCATCTAAAAAATAATGCTGTGTTTGTTTTCTGTCAGTGGATGGTTAGACGATGGATGAAGTTTCTTGGATAAGAAGAAGCTGAGAAACTGATGACGTAGAATAACAGCGCTCCAAGTTTCAGTATCAGGTCTGTCGATGTGTTTCACTCTATACAATAGTATCACATGAGCTACCAAATCTATTGCTGATTCAAGCCATTGTGTTTAATCCTAATGTCAGGGTAAACACTGCAAAAGGTGTTACAAGAGCTGACCTTGTTAAGCGTCTCGAAACATTGGAGGTATTTTGCTTCTATTTTTTATGTGATGCTGTTGAAGCCCCCATTATTTGCTATCATTGTGCGAATAGGGTAACAAAATTTGTAGCGTACTAATGCCAGGCAAAATGGCATGTAGTTTGAAAACTGCCTGATGTGTTCGAATTTTTGTTCAGGTTGCTTAACAACCCATATTGTTATAGATTATGTATAATGTACTACTAATGCCCTTATACGGTTATACCTAAATGAAGACTAATAAAGACGGAGTTGGTCATTTGGGCACATATAGTCTTGCACATGCCAATAAACCATATGCCATATCTTATTCGTATATGATAGTATGAGATAACTGTAAATTTTTTTTTTCTTTGTTGGCTTAGGTTCCACATGAGCTTTCTTTACACTTGGATGATTTTGTTCGTATTACGACCGGATGCAGGTATCTTTGGTACTAAATTGAACTCCACCAGGAGGAAAGCCACATAACTTAAAGAAGAATAGAAATGCTAATTGTTTTTATTGGGTGCTCACTTCTCAACGTTCTTCCTCGTACTCTCTTTGCTCCATGTTGTTTCTGCTAGATTGTCATACAAGCAGAATTGTTGAAAGAGGGAATATGTGCAGTGCAAGATGAAAGTGCAGGTCCGGCTGTTTCCCTTATTATGTATGAAAGTTGTTTTGGTGCATATTAAAGTTCGTATTGACTGACAATTGAGACAAATGAACTATGCAATTCCTTTTTTGGCTTCTCTATGAAATACAAATTACTGAGTATGAGAGTGATATTGTTTTAGTGGTTGGCTTGTCGTGGTATAACAAAAAATGCATTGATCAAGATGGCGTGGGCTGGTTAAAGGTTGACTTTGGTGCTTACCTCATGTAGTGAGTCAGTCCCATTACCATTAACCGCTCTATGTGTCTATATGTAGTACTTTATTTACCAAATGAACGAAGTTCAATTTAACTCCAATATGTTGATTCAAGAAACCGCAGCTCCATGCTTAACCCAACTCTGAAAGATCAAAGACAAGAAATCCCATTTGCATCAGCCAGCAGACTGCAACGGAATTTGTTCCAGTTCTTTTCTAACAGTGTCGCAGGTCAAAACAAAAACATCTGATTTGAGTTTCACATGGACAAATACGAGGAAGAATTTTAGCCGTATAAGGTGAAATACCCTTATCCACTCTTGAACATAAATAAGAACAAGTAAACCGCCAAAAAAAATAATAGAAACAGTAGTTGAAAGAAAATGGTACAGCCAAAAACAGTTTACAAGAGCACATAGGGACCAAAGGTAATGCAAGAAGCATGTACCTATGACTTATCTAGTACTTGCTCCTACAGGAGCACCAGAGCTCCAAGAGAATGGCAGGGATGTAACAGGAACGCCCCACCTTGAGGGATTGGAACCCATTTACTTATTGTATATGAAAGTGTGATCTTCTTCTCTAACTAGCCTGAAGTGGGCTCTGATTGCTTTCTTGTAAACAACCATGAATTCAAATAATAACAACAAACGGTGCAGCTCTAGGTCTTGGCACTTATGGTGCCCATGGCTTCAAACCACAAAAGGCCACTTACAAAGAGGTAAAAAAAACGATTTTTTTCTCTTCCCCTCATTGATTAGAAGAGAATTTAACTCAATCCTATATCCCCAAACCCCAATTAGATGTTAATTTTTTTTTTGTATTAATTAGATGTTAAATTATTATTTTTTTTTTTCTCAACTATGTCAATGGAAAGTTTGGCAAACTGCATCTCTTTATCACTTGGTTCATACAGCAGCTTTGATTGGAGCTCCTATCACCAAAAACCCTAATATTGTAAATACCCTTTTCAATTCTCTTTTGGGTGATTGATAATTTGACTGTCAGATATCAAAATTTATTTGTTTTTCTTGATTTCTTTTGTAGTTTGGAGGCCTTTTGACTACTGGGATTCTAGCTTTCTCCGGGACGTAAGTACTCAATTCTGTTTCTTGTGTCAATTCGTGCCCGCGTCTTGTTAGGCCGAGTCAAGTAGGTTTGTCTCGGTCTGGATCGGCTGAGATAAACTCGACCAAACCCTAACTTGGTGTTTCAGCCGAGTCTCGTCTCAGGGGAGTCCGAGACCGACCCGAGACACAAGATTCTCGGCCCAAACAGACTACATAGAATAGAGTAAGACATGTTCTTGGCATCCTGACAATGAACTATCCTTCTTAGTCTTGTGCTGATCTTCGAGTCATTGTTCGAGGGGTCACACTTCGAGTCATTGTTCGAGGGGTCACAAGGAGATACTCGTATAAACTATTGCGAACCAATTTATCGACCAAATTGAACAACATAAAATATAAAGTTTTATACAATTTTACACATTCAATAAAATGTAATTATCGTTAAGAGAATGACTCGTTGACAAGCTTGACAATACTGCCATCCTTACCTAACCCTCATTCATCATGTGGTCATGTCCATTGTCAAAAACGTTGGTCTATAGTCGTTTTTGTTCTACCTTGATTTGCACGTTGTGACAAAGTTCTTGTTTAGTACGTGTAATATTTGTCACTAGATTGCTGTTAAACTTAGCAGGTCAGGCGAGCACTACCAGTCTCCGGGTTCTGAGTGTCAACGGGCTCGTTCAGACTCGTGTAAATGGAACAGGTCGCGAGCCCTTGAGCATTTGTCCCACCCTAGATTTGTTTTATAGGATATAATGTGATGCCTGGGTCTCTCTGAGTCTCTATAGCACCCATAATAACTGAAAAACTTACAAGCTCACTATGCTTCACTTGCTAGGTGAAGATACGATCATATGGACTTTCTAAATTGCTGAAATACATGACCCACTCCCCAACAACTGATTTTCGCTTACCATCTTTAGCCAAGTATATTTGAACCTACTTTATGAATTTGACGAAAATTAGGGCTTGGGTTTTGCAGGTGTTACACGGTTGCGCTTCTTGAGGACAGAAAGTATTCTAGGTTAGGTCCATTTGGTGGATTTGCATTTATTGCTGCTTGGGCAAGCCTGCTATTCTAAGTGATCAAGGTTAGGCCGGTTAGAAGTAAGCTCTTAAAGATATACTTGCGTTATAAAGTGACTCGTATTGTTTTCGTTTCAATATATCTGTTTTTATGATATGGAACTTAATGTGTAATGTGATGAGTACGTAAAGTACTTCATTTTTGGGCTTTATTTTATAGTCTTTACATGTTAATTTTGATGAATTTAATTAAGTTACATGGTTTTGTAGCAAACCCTAGAAAATACAAAGAAGTTATTATTATAAGAAGTTGGTGAAGATAGCCAATTATTTTGTGACTTGGTATATGAAGATTGAATTGGTTCAAATAATCTAAGTTAATACAAGGTGCGTTCTGAAGTTGTGCACTCTACAGGGGGCAATTCTGAATTATTAGGGACTGAAGATGAATATTTGGCTTACCCCACGTGAATTTTTTTTTTTTGAACGAGTGATACCATATATCAATAAAGTCTATTACAAGGTAAGAGACTGAAATTAACAACACTTAAAAAAAGAAAATCAGTCAGCACGGACCAATTCTTCAACAGCCAAATTATGAGGGGCCGAATTTGCAGACCGAGGGCAGTAGCGGAACTTCACTCTTCTTTCTCTCGCTTTTTCTCGCAACAGCTGGACTTCATGTTTGATGCGCCACGGGATACATTCAGAACCGTCCGATAATAGGGTTATCATGACCCTTGAATCTCCCTCAATCTCTACTCCATATAATAGGTATTCCTCCACCATTTCTAAACCTAATTGGAAAGCTTTCATTTCGCTATAGAGAGCCGAAATGGGCGAGATTCTTGAAACCCTAGAGCTGAGAATACCTCCCGATGAGTCCCTCACTATCGCCGCCGCCGAAGCTCCCCCTATTCTGTATGCTCCATCGACATTAACCTTTAAATTTCTTTGTGAAGGTGGGATCCAAGCTTGTACCTGTATTTCATTAACATCAAAGGTCGAGTTTAACAAGTTAGGGTTTTTGTTAAGTTCAATTTTGGTCATCAACCAGACTCTATCCAAATCGATGGTGCGATGATTGAAGTAAACTTCGTTGCGACTCTTCCACCAAATCCATAACAGATAAGTATATTTATACCAAATTCTGTTTTCCTTTTCTCCTTGATTCAGTAACTCCTGCAAATTTATAATGGGATCCGACCCTAATTGAAGTAAATCATGATCATTAGTTATATATAGTAATTGTATAAACAAAGGACATGAACCGAATAAATGATTTAAAGATTCTACTTCCTGTGAATTGCATAGTTTACAGATCGGATCTGTGTGATGCATGCGTCTGTTGATGTTTGAGAGAGTAGCTATACCATTGTGTATTAACTTCCAAGTGAATAACTGAATTTTAGGGTCCATTAAACTCTTCTTCCAAAGCTTACTCCAAGGAAATGACTGAAGATGATCAGGAAAATTCGATTGTTGTTTGATGGTAGAGTAATAAGACTTAGTTGTAAAGTTCCCTTTTTCTGTTCGACACCATATAAGGCTATCTTCCGAATTATCATTTGGAACATATAAGTTAAGAATCGCAGTTATAGTTTCCTGATCAAAGTGCTCATTAAGCAAACTACAGTTCCAATGGTTAGTACCAGGGTGTAGCAGATCAGAGACCCATTTGATGTTGTTGGATAATGTCCTTATTACATATGGTTTCTTGTTTCTGCATTTCAGGTAGCCATGGATCCTTCTCTATTTGTACTTTGGTGCCATTTCCAATCTGCCATATGCTGTGATTGCTTAACACATCCCTTACTTGAAGCAATGACTTCCAGAATTGAGAGTTATGTTGCTTCGGAGAAGCCTCCCAAAAGTTCACATTGGTAAGATACTTCGACTTTAGTATTTTGACCCACATATCATCATTATTTGTGCAAAGTCTCCATGCCATTTTAGCTAACATAGACTCATTGACCTCCGCTAAAGTTCTAATACCCAAACCACCTTGCTTCTTCGATCTAGTGATAACATCCCATTTGATAAAGTGTAATTTTCGATCTTCAACTTCATGTCCCCACCAAAAACTACGCTCTTCTCGTTCTAGAGTGTAAATAATTGATTTAGGAACTCTCTGTAATCCGAATGTATAAGTGCAGAAAGAGCCTAAAACCGACTTTTTCAAAACTGTCCTACCAGCTTGTGAAATTAGTTTTTTGCTTCCACCCAGAAAGTGATTTCTTGAACTTTTCTTTTAGCCAAGTATAGGTTTCTATTCTGTTTCCTGGTTTCATGATGAGTGAACCCAAATACTTGGCCTGATTTGTCATACGAGGTGCTTTTAACTTAGCTATATATTCTTCTTGAATTTCAGGTGGAATTCCCGCACCAAAATAAATCGAGGATTTATCGAAATTCACTGCTTGTCCAGAGAAACCAGCATATTCTTCCATAAGTAGCAAGATTGCATTGAGGTTGGTAAGACTAACTTCTCCAAAAAGGATTAAATCATCTGCAAAGAGAAAATGAGTGATAGAAGGGCAAACTCTATTAAATTTGTATCCGGTGTAAAGACACTGCCTCTCGTAGTGGATAATAAGTAGTGATAGGGATTGAGTAGTTAAAATGAAAAGGTAGGGTGATAACGGACACCCTTGCCTAAGACCTCTCGAGGCTGAAAAAGCCCCAAACAGACCCCCATTAATCTGAATATTAAAATTAGCAGTCGAAATACAAGATATTATGAGACTCAGAATGGGGCCACGAAGACCAGTCGCTTGAAGAACTTGGGTCAAGAAAGACCAATTGACCCTATCATAAGCTTTGGCCATATCCATTTTTAGAGAAAAACCACCCGATCTAGCTTTTGAACCATGCATAGAGTGAATCAATTCGGTAGTCACTACAATGTTATCTACTATTTGTCTATTCGGGACAAAAGCGTTTTGAGTCCACATAATGTTATCCTCTAAGAGAGGCCTAATCCTATTTGCAACTATTTTAGTGATGAATTTGTAAATAGAGTTGCATAAAGAGATCGGACGAAAATCCGAGGCCATACTCGGATTCCTCACCTTAGGGATTAAAGCAATAGTAGTTAAATTAAGAGAAGGGTCAATTGAACCTGACTTGAAAGCTTCCTGAATATAGTGTACCAGATCCCCACCTACAATCTCCCAAGTTTGTTGATAAAATATACACGGGAGACCATCTGGTCTCGGGCTTTTGAGGGAACCCATCTCCATGACAACTGCTTTAATCTCTTCTGTGGATGGAATTCTTAAGATGTAGCCCAGGTCTTCTTCCGATATGACTTTATATGCATCTAATAACTCTATCGGTGGTTGTACTACCATCTCTTCAGTAAACAAATTCTGAAAAAATAATGAGATATCAGTTGCAATTTCAGTGGGATTATTGGATTTGATACCTGATTGCAGCCTAAGCTCACTGATTTGGTTTTTCTGTCTTCTTTGTGATACTGCTGCGTGAAATGCTTTAGAATTCCGATCACCGTTTTGAACCCATTTGACTTTCGCTCTTTGTTCCATTCTTGCTCTTTCTAATTCTTCAAAATATAATATATCCTCTTGGTAGTTACTTTCTATCTGAAGAGTAATTTCTGTGGGGGCTAATGTCTGAATGTGTAGTAACCTGCTACGAAGTATTTTAAGTCTCTCTTTCAGTAAACCAAAAGTTTGCCTACTCCATTTCCTGGTCAAGTCTTTTACTTGAAGTACTTTATCGTAGAAAGAACCCGTAGTTTTGTCCCAATTACTTTGAAATGATTCTTTATAGTTTGAATGTTTTAACCAAAACGCCTCGAATCTGTCAATTTTTGCAAAAATATTAGATTCCACCACCATTTTGAGTAAAATAGGAGCATGATCACTCGAGTATCTAGGTAAATGGAACAGTCCCGAGTCAGGGTAATTTATCAACCAATCCGCATTGCAAAGGGCACGGTCCAATCTTTCTCTAGTGAGGTGAAATCTGGATTTATTATTAGTCCAAGTAAAAGCAGGCCCATGAAAACCAAGGTCTAAAAGTCCACCATTCTGAATGAAGTCCTGGAATTGTTCAAGAAAAGGTATATTAGAAGAGCCGCCGAACTTTTCCGATCTCGATCCCATGGCGTTCATATCTCCTATACAGCAAAGAGGTCCCTGTGTGTTTGAAATCCGTACTAAGAGTTCCCCCCAAAATGACGACCTATCTTGCACTCTTGGAGGACCATAAACACAGAATAGATTCCACGTTGATCCATAGAGGGACCTATAACAGTGATATGAATTAGATTATTCGAAGAGTAATTAATAGTAACATCCAGATAGTCATTCCAAAACAAAATAAGACCTCCACCCCTACCTTGAGATGAAACAAAAAAACTTTTATTTAAACCTACATAATTATAATTAGGAATATTATTAATATTATTTATTTTAGTTTCAGAAATAAACGCAATAATAGGCCTAGTGGCCCATAGGAACTGATACAAAGTATTCTTTGTCGTGTCGTTCCCTAAACCACGATAATTCCAACAGAATATACTCATTCTTCCATCGGCTTTGCGGTAGCCGTGACCGAAATAACTTCAGTTTCACCCGACATGTTCCTCATGGGGCGTTTAAGTGAACCTCTATGACGATTCTGTCCTTGAATGGAGCTTTCTGTAATCTCGAAATTGCTTTTCTCTGATTCTGAATAGTGTTGGTTTCCCACTAATTGTTGGCCCTGAACCACAACTACAGTCTTTCTTTGATTATGGTTTAATTTGGACCGTTTTATCTGCGTTAAATTATCCAAAAGAAAACCAAAATTAGCATTTAAATTAAAAGATCCAGGAGGGTGAGTATGACTATCCATATCAGATTCGGATGGATCACCCAGAATCCCGAGAAATTCTGACTGGTCTAGACCCGAGAAGGAATTTAATTCTCTTGCCAGGGTCCGATTATAGAAAGGAATTTTGTATTCTAAAGGGTATGTAGGTTCCATCGCACGAAGACAAAAGTTAATAGAATGGCCAATTCGACCGCATGATAAACAGAAGACAAAAGTTAATAGAATGGCCAATTCGAACGCATGATAAACAGAATCGAGAGAGTCTCTCCACCCTAATTTCAACAGATATGAGTTGATAGTTTGAAGTATTTAGATTAACCCTCTTAGGGAAAACCGACGAGATATTAAATTCCACCCTAACTCGACCAAATACGGTCCATTTCGCCGCATCTTCACGTGTCGTCGGAATGTAATTTCCCATAGATTGTGCCAACCGAGTCACATTTGTAGAGTTTAAATGCTTGATCGGTATCCCATGTAGTTGTACCCAAAACCATGCAGTCTCAAATATATGATCGCCAGGAGCCTTAGTAGGATCACATTTTTGAAGAATAATCAAATCTTCCATCACTACCCAAGGAGATTTTTCAATAGCCATATCTAGTTCTGTTCCTGTAGCAAATCGGATCAAGAATAGATTCTCCTTAATTTCTGTAAGAACAAATTTGTTAGGAACATCTATGATTTTGGATATCTATTCATGGCTATTCCAATTTCAATTTGCCTCGCACTCAAGAACTTCACCACTCCATGTTTAATGATACCTATGTCCAGTGATTCCGACGTGTCTTCCTCTACAGTAATGATCGGGTTATCCTCTGTGGTAAGAGCTTCAAAGTGTTGAATGAATTGTTGGTTAACGGTACTCATGTTGAAACAGAATTCGCAGAAGAGAAGGAAGGAAAAAATTAAAGGAGACTAAATCTCACAAGGGAAATTTTAAAAGGCCCCCCCGTTTTTGTTAAAAGGCCTCCCCGCTAAAAGCGCCCCTCATTATAACCCATTTGGTTATAGGGCCCCCTCTGCAAAGGAGCACCCCCCTCTTCTATATTTGACCTAACGGCAAAGTTAACGCCGTTAGGTCAAACTTAACCCAAGACTAAAATTGACCCTAAAACCCTTGACCATCTCCTTCCCAACCAGTTTCATCCCTTCTCTCTTTCTATCTCCCGCCTTCTCTCTCTCTCGTGCTCAAGGTTGTCTCTCGTGCTCTAGGTCTCTCTCGTACTCTAGGTCTCTCGCCCTCTCTCTCATTCTTCACCATTGTACCAGGTTAGTATATATCTCTCTCTCTCCTTATATCTTTCTCTCTCTCTCTGTATATATGTCTCTAGATTTGAGTTATGAATTTAGGGTTTTTAATGAAAGGGGTTTTCGGTTTTTTGAAGGAGGGATAGATTCATTGGATTGTATGTGTTGGATTGTATGATTAGAGAAAGACTTTAGATTGGTTTTCGGTTTATGATTAGAGAAAGACTTTAGATTGATAGGGTTTTGATTTGATTGATTTCTGGATTGGATTGTATGTGTTGTTATGATGTTCATGATTCTGGTTTAATTTAGTTTAAGTTAGAATTTTAATGCTTAAAAATCGTAATACGGTCGTACCAGACCGTAGAGATAAAAACCCCCAATTTTTCTTCACCAAGCATAATTTCGGTCGAACCAGACCGTTTTATGCACTAAATTCGGCTCGAACCCACCGTAAAAATGCACAGTAGCTACTGTGCATTTTTACAGTGGGATCGAGCCGAAAATATGCACAAAATTCGGTTCGAGCCAACCGTAAAAATGCACAGTAGCTACTGTGCATTTTTACGGTTGGCTCGAGCCGAATTTTGTGCATATTTTCGGCTCCAGCCCACCGAAATTATGCACAGTAGCTACTGTGCATATTTTCGGTGGGCTCGAGCCGAATTTTGTGCACATTTTCGGGTCGAGCCCACCGAAATTATGCACAGTAGCTACTGTGCATATATTCGGTGGGTTAGAACCGATTTTTGGGCATCTCACGGCTCGTGCCCACCGTATTTTGGCCAGTAGGTCAAATTTTGTTTTCTTTATTTATACTTTCTAATGCCATTTTTTCCAAGTTGTTTGACTTTATTTATATATCCTATTTTACCTTTAGTCATGTCTGAACGTGTCGCACAAACTGTAAGTGCGAGAAAGAGGAAGGAGGATGCTAGGAAGCAGATTGTCGACGGTTCGACAAGTGAAGCAGGTGCGGATCCTTTTCCAGGAGGGCCGACGGACCGAAGCGTTCTCAAGAACTATGAGAACCATATTGCATACCAGATTTGGAATGGCAAGGTACGTGTATGTTTTTCTATTTTTCGCACTTATCAATGTTTAATATAATAATATATTGTTAACTTTCAATAAACGTAACTTTTATGTTTGTTTACGTAGGATCGTCCTGTTTTGAAACTACATAATCACGCAAGTGGTGTGCAAGTGGGGGCCCTTGAAAGTAAAAGTATACGGGATTCAAAGAAGGAACATGTCTGGGACATAGAACTCGAGTGTAAAGTAGTTCGTGAGAAGGTGGAAGCATCAGGACTTCTGCAAATCGCTAAATACTCTTACCAGAAACTTGACCGGGTTCTTATCACGGCTTTCACGGAGAGGTGGCATGAAGATACTAACACCTTTCACATGCCATTTGGAGAAATGACGATCACACTAGAGGATGTGCATCGTATTACAGGACTTCAGATTACAGGTCACTCGGTTCATCTTGATAATGACCATGTAAATGAATGCGCACTTCTGGTGAAAGGTTTAGGGGTGACACCTGAGGCTGCGGAAGCAGAATTGAAGACGACTAAGTGCAAGAGTGTCCGAATGTTGTGGTTGAGGGAAATATGTTCGGGTAGCTTAGACTAAGATGACGCACGGAAGAAAGACTTTTGCGTCAGAGGGTACCTTCTCCATCTTATGGGCTCGACTCTTTTTTGTGACAAGAGTGGTTCGAAGGTGCCTGTTTGCTACCTTACATATTTGATGGACTTGACGAAGGTCCCTAAATATTCGTGGGGCACGGCTGTGCTTTCTTACCTTTATAGGCAGCTCGGTCATGCTTCCACTAAGGGTGGACAAATGGCGGGTTATCTGCCCCTCCTCCAGGTATTTCTCACATTATTATAAGTTGATTAATTTAGGAGTTTATCTTCTTGGTAGTAATAATTGTTTTCTTGTTTAGGCATGGATTGACGAGCACTTTAAGCTTGGTCTGTCGGATTTGAAAAAGGATTTCGACATTAGGCCGGATTTGCCTCTGATGGGTAGATGGACGGAGCATGATGCACATGAAAATCTAGATGACAGACTGGTTAACCTCCGAGAGATGATCGACGCTTTAGAGGAGCGAGAGGTAAAATTCTATATACTATGGTATTTTGCATGTTAATTTGACATTGAATGAGCATCTAGTATAATAATTGTGTTATTTAGGTTATTTGGGACCCATATAGACTCATGGGCATTGGTGAGTCATCTCCCCCACTATACGCCTTCTACAGCGGTTGTATCGTATTTGATGATATTGCCGAGCCGTATCAACCCGAAAGGGTGTTGAGGCAATTTGGTGTGGTTCAACATATTCCGTCTGCCCCCATGAGAGCAACAAAGAAGAGAAGGAGTGAAGCAAAGGATTATGGAGAACATACATGGTATTGGGAGAACTGGGAACATCATGTCCTCAACGAGAAAGATAGGTCGCAACGGGTTAGTTCGGCTTGGGAGGTCGATGATAAATATGCTGAGTGGTTGAGTCGAATTTCCCACCCGAAGGTCCAAAACCCAAACCATCGGAAGACGAACCAAGCACAAAGCTCACTCGGTTCGATTGCTTACTACGTAAGTACACATAAAGCATGTAATCTACTTTATTTAGTATTGATGGAAATACATGTTAACGGACTTGATTTTTTTTTTCAGAGAGAGGGTATTCGGCATGCCCTTGCTGCACTAGATTTGTCTGGGGTGGATGCAGGAAAGGAAATTCTTCACCAAGTATTGAGGGAGGAGCAACTTCCAGAGGCACCCCAGAGGGTTCAGGAAGAAAATACAAGGAAGAGGACAAAAACAAAGGCCATGGGCAGGAGGAAGACCTAGAACGGCTTTAGATACTTTTTTATATTTTGAGACTTATGTCGGAAACTTTTGAATGATGTCGGATACTTTTATAATTTGAACGGCTTTAGATACTTTATCTTTTGATATGTTAAAAAGGTTGGTTTTTTATATGGTTGAAATGTTATATTTTGATATGTGCCAAAAGAGAGAGAGATACAAAAGAGAGAGAGAGAGATATACAAAACTCCGAGAGAGAGAAATGTGCCAAAAGAGAGGGAGAGATACAAAAGAGAGAGAGAGAGAGAGATATATGTGCCAAGAGAGAGAGAGAGAGATATGTGCCAAAAGAGAGAGAGATACAAAAGAGAGAGAGAGAGAGAGAGATACAAAACTCCGAAAGAGAGAGAGAAATGTGCCAAAAGAGAGAGAGAGATACAAAAGAGAGAGAGAGAGAGAGATATGTGCCAAAAGAGAGAGAGAGAGAGATACAAAAGAGAGAGAGAGATACAACTTTTCGGTGGGCTCTTGCCGTTTATGTTGCTAAAAACGGCTCGAGCCCACCGTTTTTTTGCACAGTAGGTACTGTGCAAAAAAAACGGTGGGCTCGAGCCGTTTTTAGCAACATAAACGGCAAGAGCCCACCGTTTTTTGCACAGTACTTCTTATTTTAAAAAATAAAACTTTTCCTTTGATCAAAAAACTTGACGTTTAAAAAAAATAACTTCAACTAACAGTTACTACTAAAAAAAAACAACTTCAACTAAGTTTTCATTCCATATCTATTGCTATTGCATTCGATGATGTGTCCCCTTCCTTCTTTATACTTGATGGAGTTTCTTCTAATTGCGGATTGAAATTATCGCCACTGTCAATGTTTCCGGAATACATTGTGCATACTCCCAACGAGAAGGATCTCTCTTAGTAGATATGGCTGCTTCCTTCTCTTTTCTGTTTCTTGGTTTCTTTGGGGCTCCTCGGGTTTTCAATTTTGCCAAAGGTTCTGTCATGGATGTCATTGAAGGACAAACAATACTCCTCAACCTTTCTAATATGGCTTTTCTCTCAGGACCGGTCGACATATCCCACATGGAGTACAACAATCCTAATTCGTAAGAACTCTGAAGTTCGTTATATACCTCAGGAGTAGGAATAATTGAGAGTTTAGTCCATTGTGGGTCAATGAGTGACAAAGATATCACCTCACCACGTCTCATAATGATTTCCATCTCGTGAGCACAAGGGAGACCATACACAGACCTATACACACATCCACACAAATTTGAATCAATTCCTATAGTTTTTGCCCGCTCCACCTCATCTGCCAACAGGTCAAGTGCATTGTGTGAGACATAACCCCTGAGTTCCCTAAAGGCGTTGATTTGATGAGACATCTTCACTGATGTACGACTTTTCTCGAATGTAGTAATTTGAGATGGAAGTTGAGAAGAAGCCACAGCAGCAAAGCCCTATAAGGAAAAAAGAGAATTTTAGTCAAAACGGCCCGAGACCACCGTTTTATGTATTACTTTACGGCTCGAGTCCGCCGAAAATATGCACAGTAGCTATTGTGCATAAATTCGGTGGGCACGAACCGAATTTATTGACATTTTTCGGCTCGAGCCCACCGAATTTTTGCACAGTAGCTACTGTGCATATTTTCGGCGGACTCGAGCCGTAAAATGGCATAAATTCGGTTGTACCAGACCGAAAATACCCTCCGTGTTCAACAACCAAAAAATTTTCATACAACCAACGAATATATCATACAACTTGGAAAAAAGTGTTAGGATATGTTCATATACCTCTTGGGAGACTGAATCTTGTCCAGAAATTGATGATTTAGGATCCTTTGATGTTTCTCCAAAACTTTTGAAACTTGCTTCATCCATGGTGGTTTAAGAGTTTAGAAAGGGATAGAGAAGTGGTTTAGGAGTGCAACAACAATGTGAGATTGTTGCACAACTCCGATGAACTTTCCCCGTTGATGATGGTCGCCGGTGATGTTGACAATTCCGGTGGAAGAAGAGGGAAGAAGAGAAATTTCTAGGGATTTGGGGTTCTAGGGATTTGGGTTTGGGAGTTTTAGGAAGTTTAATAATTAACAACTAAAATCTTAATGTGGGTGAAATACACCCTTAAAGGGGGTTTTTTCACCCATTCAAAGAGGGGGCCCTTTAACCAAGCCAAGTCAAACGTGTTTTACCAAGTCAACGAAACCATGGGGAGGCCTTTTAACAAAAACGGGGAGGCCTTTTAAAATCTCCCATCTCACAATAAGGAATTAATATCAAAAGGAAGAGAACGTTAAAGGCTAACTGCCTAAACGGTCCCAAAAAGCCTGATAAAGATGAAATAACTGCTATCCTAAAATCTCTCAACCGTTTTCCACGGAGACAAAATAGGCGGCGCCACCAATGAAACAAAACGCTCCGCTGCATAGCAATGTAATTACTCCCTTCTTCTGGAGTTGTTATTTAGCAAGGGAAGGAATTTCCACAAAACCTATAGTAGTTTTACCACTTCCCATATATTGCTGGGAACATTGAAAACCGACAGACATTGAAAAACCACCCACATTGGATTGAAGCCGGTTAAGAGATTTTTATGGGAAGTTTCTATTAACTAGTTTTGTCTAATTATAAAAGGGGACCACTAGTTCACGGAAAAAACACACCCCCACACACTAGTGAAAGAGCAAGTTTAGAGGAGCAACATTAGAGATAAATTAGCTTTTTTGGGTGCAAGAATTTGGGAGATTCAAGAGCTTCATCGAAGACAAGTTTTGGAGAAAGACGAGGGCTTTATCAAATATTAATTCGGTTTTATCTTTCTCTCTTATCTTTTTCTTTACTTGTTTATCATTAATTGAATCATGTATTTAATATTCATGGGTTTCTAACTCCCCCACTAGGATAAAGGATGAAACCCTAACAAGAGTATTTGAATTCTAGTATCATATTTATTTTATTATCTCTTTTAATGTGCTTCAATGTTTTGAATTAACCGTACTTCGGTTAGCCTAAGAAACTAACAACCTGGTTCCTAATTGCATGATATTTTAAGTGAAGTGGGTTATGGGTTTAGTTAATTGAGAATGGTCTTTTATTGTTTTATCTTCCGAAAATTGAAGATTGATTTCTAACAATTTTTGAGTTATCAAAGAGAGATAATAATTTGAATTAGATATTAGATTTGAGTATGATTGTTAGTGGTGAATTCCAATATCCTAGATTTACCAACTTATAGTTTTCCATTACAACTTTGTTTTGTTTTCTAAATTTCAATTTTTAGTTTCCCAAATTATCCTAAAAATCAATTATCTACTTTCCTAGTTTGTTAGTTAATCTTAGGTTTAGATTTAATTCCAAACAAATCTTCGTGGGATCGACCTCGTAATTCTTGCCATATTTACATACGGTTCGTACACTTGCGAGTTTTAATTTGATCTAATTAGCCTAGTATTTAGGTTCACTAAGTTTCACATCATAATGTACTATTGTACTGTGATTACGCAGTGAAATAATTCGTTCTTAAATTCAATGTTGGTAGAAACTAATTTGTAAATTGCAGATCTTAGGGTATCGTATTTAGTCATCCAATCTTGTTAGAATTTTATCTTGATCTTCATAGGCATCAAGTTAAACTACTTAATGGTTTATTACTTTGATTGATGAACCATGCCTAGATTAAAACAACCCAAACATTTTTTTTGATTGCTTTGAGCATTTTAGGAAAACTAAGAAGAGAACAGGTTAGATCTGTGGAAGAAAAGACAGAACAAAACCTAGAACTAATCTAAGCAATAAAGGATTTCACATCAATGATTATTCGAAATCCCCGTCTCTTTGAATTACGGAAGAGGATCAAACTTGCAGGAGCCATGACCTGCAACCAAAGATTAAGAAGAAACAAGGGTCAAGGGTTAGTTTCTCTACGATCTTTTGCGACAAAAGTACATCAATTAATTCAATATAGATTGACTGCCTGCCCCTTGAATAATCAGTGTCTGATTATTCCAATATCGATTTTCATAACTAGCTCTTTTGTTGCAGTTATCTCACTGGGTAGTGTTTGTTTTTTTGTCTAAGTCAGATCTAAAATCTAATTCGAGTTCTAAGTTTACTCGAGTCAGATTTCGAAATGTATGTGTTTGTCCGACCCGTGATGTCTGAATGGCTGATTTTGAGTTAGACAATTGAGATTCAGACGAGTCAAATCTAGACAACGAGGAAAAAAACACAACCTAACTTGCAAGTTAGTAGCAATCTATCTTGCTGAAAACTGCAATTTGAGTTCATTTTAGTCTCCTTAAGCTAGAACAAAAACAGAAAAGTTGGGGAAAGTAAGATATACTATATCAAGAATGTAGTTGAGTTCTTACTAGGGTCACGCTCATCGAGCATTGCAGCACCATTGAAGAAACAACTAGCTCCTCTGTTCTTGAACTTGTGATAGTAGTTATTGAAAGCATAGGAAGCATGATCTTTATAAGTATTAGGTAGAAAACAAGGTTGACCTCTTTGTATTTTCCTGCAATCAGCACCACCTTGTCCACAAACCCAATTGATGGCATCTCTTAGAACCTCATCTGAAAATTGTTCATCAGCAATACACCATTGAACCTCGTTTTGGGAGAACTGAGATGCTTGGCTTTTTGGGTACTACTAATTGAATGCTATTTCGCTTCTATATGCACCTCATATACAACTTATCGACGGCCTTTTATTTTGACCTGCCAACATAGTTTTTTTGTTTGTTTGTTACAGTAATATCTTTTTTTTTGTTTGTTACCTGATTAACCACATTGCATCTAGATTGTCGTGAGGTAGGTAGTCTCACGCAACAACATAATGTGCAGGAGCACACCACAAAAACTCAACTCGTCCACCTCGAGTAGACGATCAAAACATGTCTTCCGAAATATCTCTTTTTGGGTGGCTGTCAACGCCTTATTAGTGAAAGACATAACATCTACCCTTGAGTGAGTATTCACAGCAGCAGCACTCACATTTTCAATGAACTTTAACTCAACAGATATCCTGCAAAATAACCCAGACATCGCGGACGGAACTTCAAATGGCACAACATTAGCCTGAGTACAACAATTGAGAGATTTAGACAGAGAAGTCAGCTCGAGTATCAACTTCACAGTGTTAGGTTTAATACATAAGGAACACTTGTTGAACAATTTCAACATCCCACAACAATAAAAAGATTGGAGTCCGACCAGCACTGTTATCTTTTCACAGTTTCAGGTAATATAAACACAATCAAAACCCATATAATCCCAACTCAGGGTCTGACCAAAATCTGATTCTTGCAAGTAAAAGAAACAAGGAATTATGCAAACAGACACATAACAACACCATGGAATAGATGAAGAAAACACAATACATCTTATATAACTAACAAGCAAACATAATACTGTTTTATAGTAAATAAAAGGAAAACATAATTGTGCCTTATAAAATATATTAATATGCCAACATAGATAGCGATAAAACAAAAAGCAACTAATCATAGTGAAGCCAATCCCCTCTTCTCCTACGGTGGTGTTGATGTACTACTTTCATTGCTAACAGGAAAGAGGCTCTCCGAGAAAGTAGAAAGAGAGCTACGAAACCCTAGTGGTTGCGAAACTGAGGAGAGGGTTCCACTTACATCAAACTCTGTCAAACTATCATTCTTCCAATTGTAACAATAGATAGGGGATGTAACACATTTACTCTTGTCTGGGCTATAAGGATCGTTCCAATGACGTGGTTGCCCAAAGTTGATTACGATTACCTTGTCATCTGATCCAAGGAAAGAATGAAATTTAACTTCGTCATCATCTTCCAAATAAAAAGGCAATACGAAACTAGTCAGTTCACTCCATCTATCCTCATCATCTTTATATAAATACATGTTGAATAAATTCTTGTTCATTCTAATTATCATAGCAAAACGCCCATCAACTTGTATAAAACAAATGGGGTTGCCAAAACAGGTACGGTGGTGGTGAAGGATGAAATCAGGGATTGCGATTCTTCTAAACTTGTCACTTCCTACATCAAATGCACTTATGCATACATAGTCAGTACGTCTTAAAAGCCCCTTCTTCCAATCTTCAAGATAATCCGTGTTGAAATAAATAACACCATTCACACAAATAGAACCCTTAGCGAGAAAGCGTGGAAAGTTGGGTTTTTCGATCGTTGTCCATCTAGGAGTATTACCTTGGCGCCCTCCTATGGTCAAAACCTCACAAATAGAATCATACACGGAACCTTTGGTAGAGGGAAGAGAACCTACGAGATTATGGACACAGACCAATTTGTGTTCATTAGTAGCAGGATCAAAACCAAAACCGTACCTTGTGTAAATAGTAGAGAGTTTCAGGACAAATTCTGATATAAACCATGGGGATTCTTGTCTGGTACAGATGTTGTATATACGATGAGCATATTTTCTCTGTGAGTCAACGAGGCATATCAAACCGTTTACAGGTTCTGAAATGGTAGTGTAAGAAGACAAGACTGTCTCCCTTATTGTGTCTTCCTCCTCTACTACTATTTTATTAGTGTTGTGGTCGTCTTCATTGTTAATTAGTAGAAGATCAGCTGTAACGTGCAACTCCCTGTAAGACCTTTTAGTAAAATTGCATTCCGCAAAACGACCTGCTCCCAGATGTACACGCTTGTGCACACTATCCACATGTGGTACAGGAACAACCATAAGTAGACGAAGACTACTACGACGACAAGGAAGAGGAGGAGAGTGTTGTTGTGTTGTTGTTAATGTTGTTGTTTTATTCAAATAAGAAGAAGAACTTGAAGAACGGGTAAAGTGTAAATTAATAAAATTTTCATCTTTTTCAATCAAAGAAATCCATGTTTTGCAAACACTCTTAAACCTAACTAGGGTTTTAACTGGAAGTCTAGATAGTATCTCAAACACCAAAAAATTATTATCAGTAACATGAATAGTAGTAGAGGAGTATTCATAATCATCAATACCTCCTCCTCTTATACTGTTGTTGTTCTTCTTCTTTGTGTTGTTGTTAGTAATGGTAGTGAAACAAGGATCCTCTGAAACATCTACACAACGACCTAATCCAGTTAGAGAAATAAGATATTTTGCATGATCAAAATTGCTAACTTTTCTCTTTCTTTTCTTCACATTCTTCTTCTTCTTCTTCTTCTTCATCTTGTTCGGTTCAAATTTAATGGGCCGAGGACGAGGAGGATTAGAAGAAGAAACACCAGCAGCAGCAGATGATGATGCTAATAATAATAATGCCGCTTTGCTCCTTGTAAGCATTCTTCTTCCTTCTTTTTCCGCTTTGCTCCTCGTAAGCATTCTATTCTTCCTTCTTTTTCTGTAAATCGCTCCTTCCCTCTCTTAGATTCTAAGAGTTTTAGGGTTTCTTTTTTTGTTTTTAAACCAAAAACCCTAGAAAAAATCGGTGGTGGAGGAGAAAACCCAAATCATACGGATTCTTGAATTATTTTTTATGTTAAAGAGTCGAATGTAGTGGTGCTCAAAAGGCCGGGCCGGGCTGGCCCGGCCTGGAATAGAACGGTTCAGGCCGGGTTGCGGACCGGGCCCAAGCAACCCGGGCCGGGCCGGTCCCGTGTTGGCTAAACCTATGGCCCAACCCGGGACCGTGACTTGACCCAGTTCAGGCCTATCCGGGCCGGGCCAAACTCGGATTTGACCAGGCTAATTTGTTTTTTTTTTCTTCCTGTTTTTTAATATGAAACTCAATTAAAACTTAACGAACTTACTTAAAAGAAAATAAGACTTGTCAAGTAGTATTAAAGTGATGACTGTTTACCTAAAAAATCGAACTTACCAAAGTAGATTAAAACAAATTGGAACTTACTTAAAAAATATACTCCCTCCGTCTCAAATTAAGAGACCCAGTTTCCCTTTTGGTTTGTCTCAAAATAAGAGTCCCGTTTCCCTTTTTATCATATAAAATTCATTAAATTTCCAACATTACCCTTTATCTCTATATTACACCTTTGTGCTCAAATATATATTGGCCAACAACCAAAAAGGTAACTAAATCAAAATTACTTAACTAAGAATACTTACTTAATTTTTTTTTTTTTACTACGAATATTTGTTCATGATTTGAAACTTTTTTCTTAGAACCAAAGTTAGAGGGATTCAAGTGGAGATCGGACATCGAGAACTAAAGAGATTTAGAAAGTATGGACTTGAATTTCTAGTTTGGTAAACAAAAAATTACTCTAGCTAAAGGGTACACTGTGTATGAAGATGAAAGTCATGACATATATAGAGCTCAAATTTTTGTATTCTTTGTCTAAATCAAGTTTTGGCGGCATACTTTTTGATTGATTAAATCTAATTTTACTCTCAAAAACAAAATTTAAGTTTCAACCAAATTTTACCTCCAAAAAATTTAAATCTAAGTTGGATCTAAATTTACCTCCAAAAAAATTTCAAGTTTCAACAATTTTTTTGTGAAAATATTTGTGTCAATGGAGGAATTCTATAGAAGTCTATTTGTATTTGCTTGATTATTGGTAACAATCAAACTTGGAAGAAAAAATACCATCCAATTTAAAAGAAAAATACCATCTAATATTAGGAACAATTTATATTGTTACCCAAAATAATTTGACCATTAAATTGAAATCCAATTTTCCTCCACCTATTTTCGGTAAAGAAATTCATTTTAGATTTAGTCTAAAAAAAGAATCACACAAATCTGAACATTAAATGAGGGTATAAGTGGAAGAAAAAATACGCGAAAATTTTGAAGGATTTTAGGTCTGGGTCTCTTAATTTGAGACGGAGGGAGTAGTATTTACTAAAAATTTCTTCTCTTACTCGAAAAGAAAAGATTTTCTAAAACTTACACAAAAATGGTTTAATGAAACTTACCTATATTCTTTTTATATTCTCTAACTTAAAAAGGAAAAGATTTTCTAAACTTGCATAAGGATATGAATCCTTAACATAAATATGAATATTTCTTTCTAACTCAACAACTTACCTAAATTTATTTTTAGATAAAATTTTTTAAAGCATACCAAAAATTTCTTCTCCAACTTAAGTTTGTTATATTTTCTAA